>NW_027280247.1:362500-402611 GCF_046629955.1 Centroberyx affinis
TTGCCTGGGTTCTTTGTGTTATACCACCTGACACTGTCATTCTCCAAAGTCAATAAAAAAGCCATGCACATAATATCATCACCATATGTCATAAATACTAAGCATAAATGCAACCACTCTGAAACAGCTGGCACCCAGGGCAGTATTTGAAATTAGATCCAGCTCCTATAATAAACTAAATAATACAGTAAAAGAGACAGAAACCTAGTCCCATTACCGCATGTGTATAATTAGAGACCCGGGAGAGAGACAGAGAGACGAAGAGAGCTCTCTCTCTTTCTCTGTAGAGGTTGAGTGATGAGATTGAGATGTGAGGTATGGGATTGCTTGTGACACCGCTTCGAAACAACACCTGCTACCACACTAACACGTTTAGCATAAAGTAATCAAACTTTTCTCATTATCTCAGCAATGCAAGCCAATTAGACATGATACATCAACAACTCTGCAATTATCTACAATTACAACTCATTAAGCCCTGATTTACTTATGTTTTAATTAGCTGGCACCGCACTTTGCGTTTCAGACGATGTCCTTGCGGTGGTGGTGGTTGTTGTCGTTGCTAATGCGGCTGATGTTGTTTGTTGGATTGTTGCGCTTGGCTGAGCAGGGTGTACTCAAGAGGCCATCAATCTCCTCCTCATTGCCTTAGTGTTGACTCTCATACCTCCAACACATTCACTCATACAATCACCTGACTTTCTGAATGACAGGGCAAGTCGTGTATCTGTTAGTAGGCTGTGGTTCACTATTTGTAGAATGAGTATTTTGAAAGTTATGTAGATTTTTGTTGGTGTATAGAAAGTTGCATAGAGAGCAGCAGTAATTGATTTGTCAGCAAATAAATGTGGGCTAGAAAAGTCTCATGTTTATCATGTTGATCCCACTGAGTCACTGACATTTATTTTTACAACTGTAAAATAAACCCACAGAGGCAGATATAGCTTATTTTAGTGTATGTGGTGTGTCCAATGAAGTAAATAGAGCATAGCATATCCCTACACCAGTGGTCAGTGTGTCTTGGAAGCAAACCACTTTGTGGCTTTCCCTTTTCTGGGCCTTTACCATCTTTACATGAATAAGAAAGTGGCAGGAGGAGTTGAAAGGAGAGAGGAGGGGAGAGGGATGGATTTAGAAAAGCTCTATAATTGTTGGAGGGAGGGATGGGCAGGAGGAAGAGGCGAGAGAAGAGAATGGGATTGACGCTACAGATTACCCGTTCGCGATTCCCCCATCGCAGGCTGTGAACGAGTAATTTAGTAATTTCACTTTAAGCTCCTTTCATTTCTCCCCGGCCACATTTTAACCATTTTTAGTATCAATTGTCTCTTGCCTTCGTGACAGAAACAAACCAAACCAATTTTCTCCCCCTTGTTTTTGAAGAGGCAATCAGCAAAGTGTCCTTGGTTTGATTAGATTCCAAGCTGCTGTCTTCCTTCCCTCAATTCACACACTTTAGTTTTAGGCTGTTTTCTTTTTTTTTTTTTTTTATTCCTCTAAGTGAGAGGAAAGCGCAATAAGACTTTGCCTTAAACTCTGCCAAGATTACATGGAGTTGAGAATACTCCAGAAATGCTTGACCCAAATAGGCTGCTCTTATCTTTCCTCACACTCATGTCCCTCTGCTTTCCACCTATGCATTGTTCTCCCTCCATGCTGCGTCACTCTCAGAAATCAAATGACCATCAAGAGAGCATCTCTGCTTATGTGCCTATGAACTAGGCACTGCACTCTATTGTTGCACTGTGTATGACTCCCACGTAGCCACAGGAGCCTTTGCCACATACCTTGAACTTCCCACTTAACTCTCCTTCCTCCTTCCATTCTGAATTCTTGTCCATTCGCTCCAGCTCCCCTTGAATCACCTTGATTGTGACTTGATACCAATTATAAATTCAGTTTTAATCACCTTTCAGGGTACCCAGTACAAAAAAACAACACAGGAATAAAAAAAAAAAAGTAGTCCCTCTTCTGAGGCATTGTGGAGCCAATTACTACTAAAATACAATCCAACTGAATCATCATCAATTTTCATCAAGGGGTTGAAAATGGAACTCCTTTCTGATACCTCTTTGACTTAAGTTTTAAAGTGATATATCAACATTTTCACTGTTTTGTAAGTTTACTTCCATGAGTCCAGATATTGGTGACTCCAGGTATTTGTAGTGATGCCACACACATTGAAAAAAATATATATATATTACAAACAATGTTATATTGCTGTATTGTGTATTGTGATGACCTTTTACAGAGGTAGTGGCACTGTATATCACACCACTGGGATTATGGTTTGGTTGACACATGCTAAAACTGTATCCACTAATGGTACTGTTAGGTTCTATGGATAAAAGGTGTCCACCGAACACCATATATTTAGAGAGGTAATTTTGTCTGTTTGCCTTTATTGTAAATGAGAATTGGAAAAGTAAAATCTTCAGCATCAGTCTTGGCTATGGCCTTCTGGGGTAGTTAATGTTGCACATTGTTCACAGACTCATATGAAGGTATGAGTGTTACTGTAGAAAAGACTTCAACCAAAGTGAAATATCACTTCAAGTCTCTCCCTGTGTGTCACAATCTCTCCACATTGAGTCATTTTATACATGCAGGCTCGTCCAGCAGTGTGTGTGTGTGTGTGTGTGTGTGTGTGTGTGTAAAGAGACACAGAGGATATTCAAACTGTTACAAGTTAATACTGGAGGTTATACAATTCCATGTAGTACTCCTTGCCCTCCACACAGATCATCCACTCTATCCTAAAGGATATTTGAACCCTAACCTGTTCTCGGTGTCACTATCTTTTGATGTGAAGAGACACCTGCCATAAGGCCTTACCCACTCTCTCACGCACACACACACATGAAGAATACACGCAAACACATCAGACATGCACACACACACGGAAACACACACACATACAGCAGCGTACACACACTTGTTTTTCATGTCGCCCAGTTACCCTTGTACATATGGCATGCCACTTATGTTTCAAAACATGTGTCCCCATGTGTGCATGCAGTGGATTATCTGTTGACCTTGTACAAGCCCGCTACTTTATTTGGAACTGTGTGTGTGTGTGTGTGTGTGTGTGTGTCTCTCTCTCTCTCTCTCTCTCTCTCTCTCTCTCTCTCTCTCTCTCCCTCTGTGTATTGTGCAGTCTGCTCCATCTCTGTACCTCTCAAGGTTAATCTCATTACCTGTCGTGAGATCAGAGCGCAGAACGCAGGGAATCATTAAACAAAATTATGAACAGAACCTGATTGGAGAGAGAGAGAGAGAGAGATCTTTATATACACCCTACGGACAGGACAGGACAAGGAATATGGACTGCTTAATTACTGCATCCTCATTATTGTCCTATTCTGATCAGCCATCAGAATGGCTGTTGCTCTTTCCTTTCCTCTTCCTCCTCTCATTGTCTCTTTTATCTGCTCCTCCTCTTCTTGCCTTTCCCAACTCTTCTCCAAATGAGACAGCCAGTAAAAATTTTGAGAAGGACATAGAGAGAGAACCTAGGACAAAGGTATATTAAAAGTCAGACTTTATAGGAACATGCAGAACAAGCTATGGTGAATGAGACAGCCACAGATTTCTCCACACTGAGAGGAGAAAGTAGCCTGCAATAGGTAATGAAACAAAAAAGAAAGAAAATTGGATGCCGAAGAGAGTTGATGGTCTAAATTAATTGGCAGCAGTACCCCTGCAGATATTCCTAAATTGCAAAAATAAAATTATCCTCAAATTATTCTCACAGAGGCTTAAAAAAAGTGTCAACCATCTCATCTGTCTGCTCAGTGGGGGTGTGGTGAAAGCCAAAATGGAAAAATTGCTACTTATTAGGCTTTAATATAGCAGAGGAGGGATGAACAAGGTAGCAAGTGACCCTGAACACTCCTGGTTTAAAGAATTAGTCAAACAGTCTGCTCACAAGAGACCTGCTCAAATATCTTTCTGTGTCAGTGGTCCATGTGTGTCTGTACATGGTGGTGGTAGTAAGATGTCGTAAGAGTGTGTATGTGTGAATGCATGCTGATTTTTGTGTGTGCATGTGCCTGTTTGTGTATGTAGATAATGCAGACGCAGTGGATGGGCTAGCATGCTAAAGGGAATAATCAGTAAAGAGGATGAATGGAGGAAACAGGCTGAGAGAGGGAAGAATAAACTTCACTGGACTTTTGTTTGATGGTTTTATACTTTGAATGGACAAAATTTGTTTGCCAGCTAGTTTAATACCTAAATTTAGCTGGTGCTTCATCGTGTCGTGGCATAGGGCTTTTACTCAGCTGGATAACACCACTTTAATGCCTTCTTTTAGGCTAGCTAAGTTGGGGGCGACTGATGACTCTCTTGGCTATTTCGGAGGATTGCATGTAAGAGAGGAAATTAAGTTTGACAGTAGGGTGATTGGATTGTTGAAGGATTATTATAAAGATGAACCAGAGCGTAATTTAGAGCACCTTTGCTACCTTGCGCGCTGAATCACACTAGGTTAAGGAACTTTAGGGTAACGCCGCTCTGATCCCGGCTTCGCTGATTGGGAACGACCGCTGCAGTTTCCTAGGAGGTCGCAGTGGGACAGATGAAAGACATAAAAGTTGGTTGGTAAAATACTAGACAGCTAGACAGCTGTCAACCCTCATTGAAGTAAAAGCTGGGATAGCTTGAGAAGTGCAGCTTCTCTTCACATGCAGTTCAGATGACATGTTTGTATGCCATTGTGCTGAGCCAGATGTAGCCACAACCATCGCTTGAATAGTTTTTAAAATAGCAATTTTTAATTTGAGTAAAAAAAATGTTTTGCTAAACTTCTAATGGTAAGGTTTTAGGGGAGGTTGTAAGTTGTTTTTTTGTTTTTTGTTTTTTTTTGATTGAAATTTCATTTGCAACAAGGTCATTTTGGGATAGCCAGACAGTTAACCATTTTGTGAGAGCTAGTAAAGCACTTTCAAGTTGCCTTTGGAATGACTTCTCTCTCTTTATTGACTGTAACGGACCAGAGGACTTTAACACCAGCGCTACCTTGGAGCTCAGCCCAGTATTGCCAACCTCACTTCACCTTGTGACTCTCAAGGTTCCACTACATCTTTCTAGTGGGGACCCAACCCAGAAGACACAAGGAGAGTGGTTAGGACTGTGACTACAAGATCACTAGATTCCATTAGCCAAAGAGAAGCTCTGGTGCTACAGAGGGAAGTGAAGTGGATGACCTCACGGCCCTCACATACATTTATTAGAGGCATATGATCAACACTTGCCCCCCCTCCCACTATAGCTGAAATTCAAAAAGCAATGGCCTTTTCTGTTTACAAAGAGACGTCTGTGCAACCACTTCCACACACTCACAGGCACTGTGAGTCAGTGAAGCTCTCCTGAACAAAGGCAGGGGGATCCTAAACTTCTTTCTAAGCTAGGAAGTGAAATGGAGCCATGAGATATGGAGTCTCCTTGAAAAAACAGAGTGCTGAGTAACATCCAGGTTGCCATAGCAGCCATTTTATTGATGATGAACTAGTCTAATGAAAAAGAGGAGTCTATCTACACCTTAGCAGATGTCACTAGTTTTTCACATGGCCAGGAAAACTTTAGATCTTCAGGACAGTGGTACCACGATGTCCCTTGAGGTGGAGAGCAGCTTATAACATAACACCAAGGCTCATCATGCTTGGTAAGAATGCCTGTTAAAGCATTTTGTAATGACTGTTAAAGCATTTTTTAATGACAGTAGTTATGATACTGTGGGCTCCATCTTGGACAGCAACCCTTTTCAGTGTTTGTCCAAATTGTCTCGGCACTCATTTAATTTTGACTGTAAGGGGAAAAATGTACCTCAGAAATGGGAACCAGATGGAACACAGGGGCCTCTGTGAAGCGAAAGGTTGTTAGTGTCAATCTACATGTGACAACTTTAATTTGAGTATAAGAATGTGAGATGTGTATTTTGATGTTTTTGTACAAGTTGTTCTTACAGACTTGTTCCACCTGCCAGGTACCTAGAGAATCCATTAACTGTCTCTTCTCCCATTTCCCTTTTTTACTTGGCCAAACCCTCATGATTTAAAGTGAAGTGAATCAATTGTTTATGAGCAGAAATGTCTGCCTTGGTAAACCAATAATTTGTGCAACAAGGGGTAGAACAACATCGGCCCAACTCACAGTTAAGTTTAATCTTTCTAATTTTGGGTAATGCGATTATCTTTAAAGTATATAACCATAAACCTGTAATGTGAAGTACAATACAATTAAGATAAACATACAGCAGGCTACCGTTTGTTATTAAAATGGTAAAATACAATGTTTTGAACCGTAAAGTGTTATTACAGCATTGGAAGACTTACTGGGTCTGTTTCTGTTCATCATTCTCTACAGGGAAACTTCTGCTCTCATGTCAAACTTTGTCCGTCCTCTATAGCTTCCTCATGAATAAGTCATTGTTTCTCTTTTTCCCTCCTCAGATGGGATTTCTGCACCTTGAAGGCAAGAGCACAACAGGTGTGTGAGTGTGGGAAAGTGTTGACGATTCAGGAGGTGGGCATCTCGAGTCTGGTGGGAGTTCCAGGAAAATGTGGATTTATTTGGGTTTCTAATGGTCATATATGGCCAGTGTCACTTTTTTTTTGAGGAGGAGGAGAAACAATCCCTAGCAGCGGCACAGCATTAAGGGCCGTGACTAATGATGAATGTCCTGCCAGGGTGAATTAGAGCCATAGACAGCACCACATACAATCTGCCTGGAGGATGGCCCAGTGAGAGAGAGAGAGAGAGAGAGAGAGAGAGAGAGAGAGAGATGGGAGGGAGAGATAAGAGAGCTAAGACAAAGGGGAGAGGGAAAGCAGAGGAGTGGGAAAGAGAATGAGGAAGAGAGATGGTAGCTTAAGGGATGGGTGGTGAGAGGGGAAAAAGGAAAGAGAAAGAGCAGAGAAAAATAGGAGGCTAGAGGGAAAGGCTCGGGGTAGAGAAAGGGAAGAGGGGGAGGTAAAAAAGACGAGAAGAGAACTAGAGGAACGGGTTGGCATCGTGAGTGAAAGGGATGAGAGATAAGGAAGGAGAGAAAGAGTTTGGGGATGGTGAGAGGAGATAGGGTAGAGTGAGGAGAAACTGAGAAGACAGAGAGAGAGAGAGAGAGCAAGACAGATGACTGCAAAAGGATGCAGAAAGAGGGAGCATGTGGCAATTAAAAGGAGTGGGAGTGGGAGTTTTGAAGACAGGAGAAGAAGGAAGGATGTGTGAGGGAGGGAGAAAAAAGGGAGAAAAAAGAAAAACATGGGCAGAAAGAAGAGAGAAAGGGACGGTCCGAGAGAGAGGATGGGAAAAAAAAACTGAAATACACAAGCATTGATCTTATCTTTCAGAATCTCCCCACTTCCTCCTCTGCTGTCACTCAAAGCTGTTATCATGGCAACCGAGGCAAGAGTTTCCCAGTTTGTGACACTTTTTGTAGAGTGTGACCGATTTGTCACCCCATCTGTGACTAAACCACTGTCACCGTCTCCGCTGATCAATACACACACGCACACACACACACACACACACACACACACACACACACACTTAAGATACTGTATACAAACACATCACTTCACAAGTGAAAGGCATGGGTGTGCATGGGTGTGTTTGTGTACATGTACTATTATACTGTGCATGCATGTCAGAATGGTTTGTGCATGCATGTGTGTGTGGTACATGTGTATGTGCATGCACCTAACTTGCACAGGCTGTATACTGTATGTGTGTTGCTAGACGTTTACCACCAGGAGTCAAGTAAACCTGCTTGCTGTTAGGAAACCACTGAGTTACACACCCTGTAAATGTTCTTTGTTTACTGCCCAGCATGGTAACAAAACACAAGACAAGATATATGACAGATACAGGGCTGTGAGACCTTTCATCAATAGGGCATAAAAAAGGGTCTTAAAGCAATATTCCACTTAATTTTAACGTGGGTTATTTGGCACTCAACCGCCATGAAAACCAGAATATAAACTACTCACCAAGATCGGATGCAGCTGGACGAGTTTATAGCACTTGTAGTGTTTGAATGAGGCCAAGAAAATATCCTGAAAACTGACATTTAACATGTTTGTGAACAGATTCAACAACATATCCCGCTTTTAAGACAATAAAGCAGTCATTGGTCCGTCATCATTTTGCATTTTTATTATTGGATTACGCTTAAATTAGTATTTAAAAATAAAAGTAGATCCGGTCTCCCAAACAGGAGCTATCTCTCCTAAATGGTATCCCTTCGCTGTGTTCTTTTTTGCTATTTGGCGAAATTATGTTCTAAAACGCTGGACCACAGTCAATTGAAAATCACAGTAGCAGTATGTGTTGAATATTTTTTAATAAATTTTTTGTAATGTGTTAAATGTCAGTTTTCAGTATTTTCTGAGTGTGGCCTCATTCAAAAGAATAGGAAGTAAAAATCTGAACGCTGCAAACTTGTCCCAGCCGATCTTGGTGAGTAGTTAAAACTAAAAGTGGAATATTGCTTTAAAACATGATTTTACTGCAATAATTGTGGCAAAAATATATAGCATTAACACATTTTGTTGTACTAGTAGTAGCAAAGTAAACTACATGCCTCTCCTCAACAAAACCACAGCACTCTGCCTAGATGCCTAGATGCAATGTAAATTCTATATGAAATATCTTCACAGCTGTAATCTTCATATCACTGGCAAATAGATAGTGAAAACAGTCACAAACCTGCTGATGTAAGAGAGCTGCCATCAACATTTGCAGACATCAATAATTTACAAAGTCAATACATATTGTTTGGTTTGTAGACAATAAAACAAAACAAATTGATGTAACAGTGTTTTTCTGTGCGCACATGCTCAGATGCACAGGTACTACCAAACACATTTTAGAGGGCAGGGTTTTTTTGTTGGCACACAGCCATCTTGGAACAAGCCAGTTGAGCCAGGATTGACTTTTGTGTTAATACATTACTTCTGTTTGGTGGCGCTGACTACATGCTTGATGCCAGTGTTACATTATTTATGAATGGCAGACCTGATTACAGGCTCTTGGGGCTTCCCAAAATGCCACCATTGTGGCAGGAACAGGCTACAGGAGAATGGCTGCGAGGACACAGAAGTAGTAACAATAATTGCTTTCACTTTGTGCTTTAGCAACAACGGGCAGAATCTGCATCAATTTGTTTATATACATACATGAATGCATGAATGAACACAATAGGAACTTAATACAATTTCTTCAACACTTCCTTCAAAGACTTGAAAGGCTTCTTTCATAAGCTCCCTTTGGCACTGACAGGCTTCCTGGATTTAGGGATCAAGACATGGTAGATAGCTATAATATTCTTGCCTTGTCATGCGTATGCGTATGTGTGTGTATGTGTGTGTGTGTGTGTCTTTGTGATAAGCTCAGCAGCTGTTGATTGGGCTAGATATTTCATTCTTAGACCTCCCTCTTCAGACACAATCATTAATGAGATGCACATGCACACATGCACACACACACACACACACACACACACACACACTTGCCACACATACACACACTTGCCATAGCACAAGCTGCTCTGAAATCAGAAGCCCATTTGGGCCCTGATTCACTACCTGTCAATTGGACAGCAGATACTGTAGCACCGTTTTGTAAAGCAAAAGCCAGCCAGCATGCACTGCACACGCACATCACACTCTCACGAAAGCCACTTACTCTATGCAATTAAAGGTCAATGTCATCAAAGTTCAACAGACAACCCTTTTTGTTTCTAACAGGACCTTGTTAACCTCCTACCACTGGACTCACATCACAGTCAGTGCTTCACTGTGAGCGGTCCACTGCTGGGGACTTTCTGTCGGCTACAGCAAAGTCAGCAGACTCAACAGCAGGGAAAATAAACAGCGCAAAGTTGAAGTCAGGACAAATGTTGGTCTCCATACTCAGAAAAAGTGATATATTATTTATTACTTCTTACTTATGTGTCAAACTACTACTACTCCATGGAAATAGTAAGTACTACTACTACAGTAATGATATAATAATAATAATACTAATGCAGTATTTATTTTACTGTAACATGTTAATGAGTAACATCAGGACTAGTTTATGCAAATAAAATATGGGATACATAGTTGAATGGGAGGAGAAAGATTTTTATGGCCTTAAGACAAGTGAAACATTTTGCAAAATGGAGAGTAACTCCATTTTGTACACTTGCCAGTGATGCCAGTAATGAACTCTCTAGGACAAAACTGGTATATTAATTTACTATCCTTCCATCCATACATCCAATTATCTATCCATCTGTGCAACCATTTATCTACTTGTCTGACCTCCGTCCATTTCATCATTCTCACCATTCTTTCATTCATCCACTCTGTAAGTTTGTGGTATTTTTAGAGAATATCCCTTATGTTAGAAAGCACCATATATCCATATATGAATCCACCATATATCCAGTGCCTCTACGGGAACAACAGCACAATCAGGGGAGATGAGAGGATGAATCAAGAATGAGGTGAGAAGAGGAGAGAGAGGAGATAAGACAAGACCCCTCTTCTCTCTCTCGTTCAGACCCCTGCAGGTTCCCTCCCGAGCCCAGACTCTCCTCTTTCATCATTCAACAAGTTATCCTCCCATCCGAGCTGTTCCACTCCAGCAATTAGGGCTCCACAGAAGAGAGGTAGAGGATAGAGCAGATCTATCTATCTATCTATCTATCTATCTATCTATCTATCTATCTATCTATCTATCTATCTATCCTTTCTCCCTCACAGCATGTGGCATGACTTTAACGAGCAATTACTAGATGCACATGTACAAGCACACATACAAAAGAGGCAGCTTACTAACAATGCTTCTAATGATCCTCTAACTAAGACCTGTGGATGATGCACTGTTGCTTCCACCAAAAAATATGCACAGGCTTTCTATGCCATAACTGTATTGTAACATGCGCAGAGAAGTGCAAGAAACAGGCCACAGTTTCACTGTCACCAATGCAACACTGTTGGTGAGATGTTAGGGTTTTGTTCAAAACTATACAACTTCTGGTATACAAATCGGTCAGTAATACAAAGTCCTTCAGAACAATTACAACTAAATGATGATTTAGCTGCAGTAGAAAGGCAGGCCATGGACTAGTCAAAAACCAATTTCAGAAGTTGAGGCACAGTTGGGCAAGCCATGGGTGGGATCAATTACACTTTCAATTCAATTAGGTTTAAACTGCCATACATTAGGCAATGGTAGAACATTCATTCGCAGTTATGCCATTATTCATTTGATTAATAACCTATTTATAAAAACGGTTTAAGATTTCTTTTTAAAATTGAAAGAAAAAAGCACTTTGTTAAATTAATTGAATGGATAGAATGAACTGAAGTAATTTGAATATTACATTCCCTGTAGGGTGTGTCAGCTTGAAGTGTTGTATAATTGACATTTCATTCCAACATTAGATAACCACCATTTATGAAATGTGACACTTACTCTGACAAAATGATTGCTGAACATAAACATAAACCTCAATATTGGCTATTATTATCAGCTATATATATTGTATATTATTGAAGTTATTAGCAATCTGGAGCCATCTCCTTGTAAAATATTAACTTCTTAGTGAATGCAGTCATCTGTGGATTTGATTGGCAATGAACATCAGATAACCTTTTTGTTTTGTTTTATTTTGTGATTGATTGATTGATTGATTGATTGATTTTCATGTATTTTGGGAAGAAATCATTGAATTACACACACTGTGAAAGTCTATAAATAAGAAAATAACAACATACTGTGACTTTGGAACCATGACAATACACTCTGTTTGTAGTGTTTAGGTCTGCAAGTGTGAAAGTGTCCTCTTCCACCCATTTCGAATGTTATCACTCGATTGAATGGGCGTTATCAGTGGTTATCAGCCTCATAGATATGGGTTAGAAGGGGCCTGCTACACCTACTAGTAAAGTAGGTTCAGAAGGCCGTTATCATCTATTCACATGGTTGATCACCGATACGAATACAAGAAGACTCCAGATCCAAGGTCCAGGTCCAAGAGGAATCCAGCTCACCGCTAAACCTGAAGTCTGGGTGATAATGTGGTATTTTCAGGTAAGACGATTTAAAATGAGAGCATTTAAACTGTGATTATGTAGTCAATAAGCGAAAACAATACAGAAAAATAGTTTTAAGGTGATGTGACATGAGTGTTGACATGAGATAACCGTTGCAATTGCATTTGCTAAATATTATAACATGCTTTACTGATTTTTTTGTGGTGCTAGCTTGAAGTTACTGCAAAAAGGTTAGCTTGTATAATAATATGTTTATTTATATAGCACCTTTCAAGAACAGACGTCACAAAGTGCTTCACAAAGAACAAAGAAAGCAAAAATAATACACAGAGCAGCACACAGTAATTGCAGACATCCAGCTAAAAACACAAGACATCCCAGAAAAGGATAAAGAAAAATTAAACAAAAGCAAGTCTAAACAAATGGGTCTTGAGCTGCTTTTTAAAAGTGTCCACCGTGTCCACTGATCTTAAGACCAGTGGGAGAGAGTTCCAGAGTTTAGGAGCTACAACCTCAAAAGCACGGTCACCCTTTGTCTTAAGCCTCGAGCGAGGAACAAACAACAAACCCTGGTCAGAGGACCTCAGAGTCCTACTGGTACTATGAGGCTGCAGCAGCTCTTTAATATAAGCAGGTGCCTGATCATGCAAGGCTCTGTACGTGGTAACAAGAATCTTGAACTGGATTCTAAATTTGATGGGAAGCCAGTGTAAGGACATCAGGATTGGTGTTACATGAGAGCTTTTGGAGGACTTGGTAAGAAGCTTGGCAGCAGCATTTTGGACCACTTGTAAACGGTTTAGGGACGTGTTGCTAAGACAGGTGAAAAGAGAATTGCAGTAATCAAGACGGGAGGAAATAAACGCATGTATAACCATCTCCATCTCAGTTATGGACAGAATGGACCTGAGTTTGGCAATGTTTCTCAGCTGGTAGAAACAAGAACGGACCAAACAATTTACATGTTGGTCAAGATTCAAAGCCTGGCCCATAGAAACACCTAGATTACGGAGGGTAGGTTTAACAGATGAGGATAAAGAGCCAAGACTGTCCATCACCTTCGGGACAACATCATCTGGGGCAGAAACAAGAACTTCAGTTTTGTCAGTATTTAGCTGAAGAAAATTATCTGCCATCCAAACTTTTATAGAGGTGAGGCACTTCAGTAGAACAGACAGTTTAGAGACATTTTGTGGGTTAAACGAAATATATAATTGAATATCGTCTGCATAGCAATGGAAGGAGATGTCTTTAAAATTTCTAATTATCTGCCCGAGAGGGAGCAAGTATAATGCAAACAGCAGGGGGCCCAGGACCGAACCTTGGGGAACACCACATAACAGAGATTCAGCTGATGAGACATATTTATGAACTGTGACTGAGTATGACTGTGTATAGTGGCTAAGCGGTTAGCATTACTAATTAGCATGTTTTTACGTGTCTGCTTTGAGGTTTTCAGTGATGTTAGGTTGATGTTATTACAAAAATATTAGCTTTTGTCGTGGTTAATTGGTAAACTAAGTAATTACTAGTTAAGTAATAAAACGATTAATTGCACCCAGAGTTTGCCCTTAAATTTCCCCATTAGCTTCAAAGTTAGCCTGTAAAAATTACTTTTTCCACACTGTAAGACAATGTTACATATATATTCTGTATCTGCTTGTTCCAAAGCTTCATTGAAGCTAGATCATACTCAAATTGAGTGAAATATTCAAACCCAAGACGCCTTTTTTATGGCTGCACCGGTAGCATTAGGCTACATCAAATGGAAAAGTCCAGAACATAATTTTATACACATTTCCATGTAATTCAGCCTGACATGTTTGATATCTTTGGAAACATTGGGATCTTGACTAGAATGTAAAATAAAGTTCTGTGGGTTTGAACAAAGCTTGGCTGCATTTGATCCCGTATGAGGAACCTTGGGGTAGAAGTTTAATCGGGCTGCTCCTCTACTAGCCCACCTGTCACCTGTGAGTGTAAGCTAGAAGCTTACAATGACATATACATAAATGCAAAAGATGAACACTGCCAAATTATTAGAAATACCTTAGCTTGTTTACCTATATGGTGATATCAGGGCTGTGGTGGCTGTGTGGCTGTGTCAACCTTGAACTTGAAAAATAAAACCCAAAGGCACAGGTCTGTCTGTCTGTCTGCCTGCCTGCTTGCCTGCCTGCGTAATATCTCTTTACCTGACTTTTTTTTGTCTCCCAGCTCCAATTCCCAGCTGTGGTCCTGTCGGTCCCAGGACTTATGTGGTAAGTTTGTTTTATTACTTACCATGCACTATGTCTATGTTCAAGTCATGTAAAGTCAAGTCAAATTTATTTATAAAGCACATTTAAAAACAACTCACGTTGACCAAGTGCTGTACAAACCAGAGCAGGCAGTAAAATCACAAAAAAGACTAAAAACAAAAACACCCACATAAGCATCAATACACACAGCACATGGGTACAAATCGACAAATAATTGGCATAGGCACATATCAAACCACATCAGGAGGATCCAAATGCTTAAGAGTAAAAGTATGTTTTGAGCCTGGACTTGAAGGAATCAATGGAGGGGGCAGATCTGATAGAGAAGGGGATGCTATTCCACAGTCTAGGGGCTGCAACAGCAAAGGCGCGGTCACCCCTGAGCTTAAGTTTAGATCGTGGGACAGCCAGGAGCCCCACGTCAGACGACCTGAGGGACCTGGAGGTGGAATAAGGGGTTAAGAGGTCAATTTGGTTTAGCTCTACGACAAAGTTTTAATTTTCTCATTTCAGAGACACAAGCCATCCCAGGCCTAGTTTCACAGAGCACTTTGGAGGCCCAATATATAAAATGAAGCTTTTTGTTTGTTTGTCGTAGAGCTAAACCAAAAACATCGTTGGAAAGGTCTCGACCTGGAGAGTAATATATGTCAGTATGAAGATTCTACATGGCTCCTGCTTTGAAATACTGACCTTTAAACCTTGACCTCGGTGTATGTTTGAAGGCTTATAATTCAGCAACAAAAGGGGTTACAGACATGGGACCAACTGTTATAGAGAGCCCTTTGATCTCAGCTATCATGTGAGTATAGTCAACAACTGGGAGTGCTGTCAAATATGGGTAAAATATGGTTAAAATTAATTTTCACCCATTTAACAAATAGATATTTAAAATCTGATTACACAAATGTGTTCACCATCCCCTTAAACTCATCAGTGTACTCTCAATTCAGTATTTACAACTTCCAATTCTAGGAAAAACCCTAATATTTTTTTAAAACTACAATTCCCTAGAGCCGCGCCATGCAGCTTGATACAAATCAGCCCACAGTTGTAGTTCTTCCGGTTTGCAAATTAGGGTTGTAAATCTAGGGTTGTAAAAAGATATATCTACTGAATATCAAATATCTAGTACAGCCGAACTAGTAATTACACTACATCTAGATGATCTATGTTAAGAAAAACTAAAGATGTTGGTTTATTTCAGATATTTTAGCCATGTTGACATGTTTTGATACTTGTGGCAGATAGCTGGATGATCCAAATATGAATCAGATTTATTGGAATCGCTGTACAGTATATTAAAAATGCTTTTGTTTTTACCTGAAACTGGTTCCTTTCAGTCTGGTTGCAGCACACCGTGTGAAGAAGGATTGGAAGCGCTTGATTGTAACGAGGGACTGCCCTCCATTGCAGACGAGCGCCATCTAAGTTTGACAAAGTACATCTAAATCCGATACAACTCCATCTAAATCTCAGGCATAGTAACTGTTTGTATTATTCTGCGAGATGTGATGCTACAAATGGTTAAATATATGCCTGCAAGCTAAATTACAGGTTACACTCGCATACCTGCCAACATTAGGCTGTGAAAAAGAGGGAGATTTTCTTCCGAATGGATAGGCTATACATTGTCTATTGTCGGGGGGTGGGGGGAGGGGTGGGGGGATCAAAATCTGCCTTTAACAACTATTTTCTGGTGCGTTTTGTGCATTTATTGTACATTATTGTACAATATAGTTGCATTTGTGACCTCACACAGAGATTAATAGCCTATGTAATCCAATCTAGAAATAACAGAATGAAATGCAGTATGAAATGTAAAAAAAAAGCACTTAAAATATCAAATATGACCCTACCAAAGTAGTTTGTTTGTTTACCATGGTAGTTTCCATTTCCATTTTCCAGTAACTAAGAAAAAATCTGTTTCTATACCAGATAAGCAAGCATTCAGTAAGTGTTGATATTTCTAGATTATGTCACTTGGTTTATACAAAATATCTAGTAAATAGCTAGTACATTTACAAGTTTGCTGATGTGGCTCGCGGTTAGAAAGGGGAAGGTCTCGCACCAAGTGGACTGACGTGTGGAAGTGTATTTCTTCTTCTTGGGACCTGTTTCAGTGGCAAACTGAGCGGAGCGGAGCGGAGCGGAGGGCTTGAGCGAGCGCAGTGACGAGTGACACACGTCAGGCAGGGTCGTCTGCGCACGCTCACCTCTGCCTCTGGGCTGGGTTGCCAGGTACCACGACACATATCCCCCACAGAAACTGAGAAACACCCATTTGATTTGTATCACTATGAAATCGGGAGATTAACGGGAGAAATTACCAATCGGGAGCACAGCGGGAGAAAGGGTTAAAAATAGGGAGACTCCCGCGAAAATCGGGAGTGTTTGCAGGTATGCACTCGTCACCTGAAACCTAGGAAAACAGCACACACAGTTTTATTGGCTGGCTCATAATCCAAATACTTCTACTATCAAATACTTT
Organism: Centroberyx affinis; assembly: GCF_046629955.1. Lineage (NCBI taxonomy): Eukaryota > Metazoa > Chordata > Actinopteri > Beryciformes > Berycidae > Centroberyx > Centroberyx affinis. The sequence continues at coordinate 379,297 of NW_027280247.1, forward strand.
TCATTGATCATTAGTTGGTACTATGCCACACTTGATTGACGTCTAGTGGTGTAAGACCTGCAGTATCTCGTCAAGACAGCAGCAGTAGTTTACCAATATCAAGAGTTGCAAAATGACAAGGCTATTTCTGACTGTATTACTGAAAATTACAATTAAAATACAGGTTTACACCGTATAAAGATAACCCAAGCCTAGTTTCTGCAATTATTTTCAACATTTTGTAATTTTTAATTTTATGTATCTGTAGCACCTGGAGGCCTGGGCTACTGTCTTGAGGGAGGAGGAGAAAGAATTGTGGGAAGGCCAGGACCTGATGAGTGATGAGGACAATGATCATGATGGAGCTGGAAGGAAGACATGGCGAGTGAGGAGGAGACCAACGTTTAGAGACGCGGAGCTCTCAGCACTGTCAGAAGTTGCAGCTCTGCCTTGAGAGTGACCATGGCAACTCACACAACTAGAGTCCTCTCCTCTCGGACAGATCACCTGTGCGAAGAATCAACTCTAGACATTATTTTTGTCCTATAACACCCATGCCTTCCTTCCACACCACCAGCTCTCCTGCAATGGGTAGATGGCTTCAGATGATAAATACTTTAAGTTATACAAATAATATAATGTTCTTTACTGTTGATCCTTTTGTTTTTTAGTAGGGATTGGTAATAACATTTGTCGATAAAATGGCACAAAGTAGTAGACTAGCTAATCATTTATTTTAAAAGCCATTGACTTTGTTGAAGCATTAAGGAATGAATGTAAATTCACTGAAATTATAATAAATAAACATAACACAATTAATAAATTGAATAATTTCACTGCTTTTAAATGTACTTTTCAACAGCTGATTTTGAATTCCTGTTGTAGCATATTCAAAACCAAATAGTCAGTTTTCAAGATTTCTGAGAAAGGGACAGCTGTATTTCCAAGTATACCATGTTTCTTGTGTGCTTTTAGGACAGGGGTTATCAAATAATCACAAATAAATGGGAACCCCATCTGTATCATTGAATGTTTATATAGCCTATAAAATAATTAATAATTAATCAGTAATTAAAAGAGAGGGGGACGGGGGGGGGCATAGGAAAGCCCTGTGTTCCACGGACTTTTCTGGCAAATATATACTGATGTGGGGGGAGATAATCGGCCTTTTCCGGACGTGTTTGGACCTGTGTTGAGGTGGAAAACGGACCTTTCTGGATGTATTTGGACCATGTGTGCAGGTGCACAGAGATTCCCGATGAATGTACAGTGATATATGATAATTTGCGACAGTATAGGGGAGTGCGCTGACATTTAACGAGGTGTACAGTGACAGAAATCTCCGGTACACAAAGGTTGTGCGTTCTCGGGGAATTACGGACATGTGGCGGCCCGAATATCTCCTGGCACGTCGCCAGACATGTCTGGATACATTGCGTTTCCGTACGCGTACAGGACGGAAACGTAACTATTTGCACTTGTGGCGTGAGAGTGTGTGAAAAGTGTCAATTGCGTGAGTCTCACGGTCAATGCGTGATAGTTGGCAGCCCTGCTGTTAGCTTAGCTAGCTAGCTAGCTAGGTATCAGCTTTTCTACTAGCTACTAACAACGGTAGCTAGCTGCCAGCTAACGACACACCAGACCAGAACTCCAGTTACGCCCAGAAACGACCCGAACATGCAAAAATAAGAAAATCCAGGCTGAAGGCAGACTCTGCAGACACAGACACTGTCACAGACTACCAATGGACCATAAGTAATGAATGAGCGGGAGAATTTTTGGATGAGTTTATGCTATTTCAATGGGGGTAAATCCTGCTCAGTATGCCTTTAACCAGTAGTTATCAAATCATAAGGGGTGATGCTGTTTTTCATCTAATAATGTAATAATACTGAAATCATCCAATTCATTTACTTTTTTTTTTTTTATTGTATTTTTTGGGGGAGGGGGGATCTGTCATTATTGTCAATGACGACTTTGCTCCTATTGTTAAACTGAAAGGTTATTGGGGGTCTTTTACTGATGTTTCTGTGAACATCAGTATGTGACCCACAGGCTCTTGCCATACGCGGGGCAGATGTAGCTACATATCACCAGGGAGGAGGTCCCTGCAGCGCGCTCATGGCTCTGGGCCCAACTGGTTTCTCCTCTCTGTGATCCCTTCCTGGAGGTGAGCGGCTGCATGGTGGCAGGTGGAACGGCTCTCTTATACGGGTGGCTGGATGCCACGCTGCTTCAGGGGGGTTTTGATGTGGCTTTGATGTGGTCCTGGTGGCGTTTTCTCTGACCCCAAGCAGAACTGCATCTGTCCCTTAACAGGCCACAGAGGATCTGCCGAGGGGGAGGCGCTGGGGAGGCATGTGGCTCCCTGCAGGTGTTTTCAGGTACACTGTGTTGTGTTGTTTGAGAATGAGAACGTCATGCAGAGCAGACAGAGAACTGGGTTCCAATGGCAGACAGGAAAAAAAATCCTAATGCAATTCAACAAGAAAACGTGTCTTTTCTTGGCTCCTCCGCATCTGATGACAAATAAATAAATTCAATTTGGAGATTCCATGCTCTCTTCCACTATCTGACAAAATTTGTTAGTCATCAAGTTCAGTTTTAGGATAAGCTTGTTTTCATTTCATTTCATTTCATTTTTTTTACTTTTCATTTCTCGTTTTTTTCCCCACCTCCTTCTGAACATACTGTGGAGCAGAGGAGGGTGGCATAAGGAGCATAGCAAGAAAAAACAACATAAAAAGAAACACAACTTGTCCCAGTTGCTTCCATATATGTGTATAATGTCAATACTTCTTTTTTAATAGTACATTTCTTTCATTCACAAGGGTTTTGAGAGTCCCTCCATATCGTTAAATGTTAATAAATATCCCTTTCATATTGTTAGCTGTTGTTGATGCTTAAAACACTGGAAATAAAAAAAGAAAATACCCCACTTGAAGCTTGCTTATAATCCCTGTTGGGTAGTAGTCACAAGGATGTGGAGCTGCTAAGGCTGCAGTTTCATTATGGATTTTTTAATTGCCCAAAAAAGCAGTAGGGGATGTGAGAAAAAAAAAATATTTGGGAAATGTAAATAAGAAGTAAATAGTTTTAACAGTTGCTGGAGTTGTATGGAGAGCCTTTATGAGATTTTCACAGCACCCCCCTTCCTCCCACCTCAACTCCCTTTCATACACACACACACACAAACTGTAAATTTGAGTAGGGACAGAAGATCAAATAGTTGTCAGTAAGGTGAGATCAAAGGCTAGGAGGATAAGGCATGAAATTATTCCTTTGACCATTAATGAGTGTGTGAGTGTGAATGTGTTTACATGTGTGAGTGCATGCCTGTGTGTGTGTGTGTGTGTGTGTGTGTGTGTGTGTGTGTGTGTGTGTGTGTGTGTGTGCTTGCCTGCATATCTCTATGGGTATGCCTCAGTGAAATACGCGCATCATTTCAGCAACATTGTATTCAATAAACGTCAGTGGCTTTCAAAGCAATAAGCCTTTATAACTATCCAGACCTTTCTCTGCTCAAGTTTCTTAAAATAAAGAAGCTTTGTGAGGCAGAGGGGCCAAAGAGTGTACTGGTAACTCACATTGTAATGTGCACACGGCAAACTCTCATTTGCCTGTGTTTCGATTCCAGCTCATGATCAATTGTAGAATCTATTTCTGCTTTTCAAAGACAAGTCTGTATACTCATGAGCCCCAGGTGGATTTCCACACAATGTACAGATCAGAGCAAAGTGATGATGGTGTGAAGCAAATTGTCTTTGCTCTTGCACTTCTCCTCTTCTCATAAAAAAATTACATTCACACGACGTCCAGATTATTTGATTTGTTGTATGGTGATATACAGAATATAGAGCTAAATCTTCTTTTTTCTGATCATAAAACAAATACATACAGTGCTAAGTAACAGTTTGTTGACATTGTGCAAAGCATTCAGTAAACCCAGCAAAACCCCGGTGAGAAGTCAGACACTTTTACTGAGCAGATCTCTACTCAATCAATCACTACTTTATAACAAATCATCACATTCATGTATAAGCAGTGCTTCCATGTATGCTCTATGTTATAAGCTATGTTTGCTAAGTTAACCAGCAAGCCAAGTAGCCTAATGTTACTGTTTTCTCCAAAAAAGAAAGAAATAACGAGATAAAGGCTGCTGATGAAGAAGGGAGCCAGGAAGCTGAGATCACATCCAAATAATCTGCTAATGGAATTATGCATCATTACCACAAATGTGCTGTGGGACGGCACAGGATCTGTACTTGTACCTGTTTGTCACCTTCACATATTATGTACTAAGCTTCACATGCCTCTTCCTTTTTTCAACAGTGTGTTAGTCCCTTTCTTCCTCTGATATGAACATCAGCTCATACCACGCTGCCACAGTCATCTCTCACACACATTACTGTTCGTATTCACTCTATAGTTTATATTAAAAAAAACTAATGGAATTACATAAGGAGAGTGAACACAAACACTTCATTTAAGAGAGGGAAAAAAGCCTTTCTCTATTCAAAGATGATTCATCATTTCTTGCACACCATCCAGTCTCGAGTCTGCTACAAAAGGATGCTTTACCCATGAAAAGAGATTTCTAGGTTTGAGAACGCAAACGGAAATGAGAGGAACAAAGAAGGATTTTTGCGCCGGAGGTTTTGACAGTACAATTTAATCGTGACTCTAATGGCACTCAAGGGGAAAATAAATGTTATTGTCATTCATATCCTGTGATTTCCTAGAAAAGCCTCATCTTTCTTTTACTCACTCCACTCTGCTCACCTTCTTTTGTCATCTCAAATGTCTCTCTGTCTTTCTTGCTCTGTGCAACAACGTGATGATACCTTCACATTACATTTTTTGTCTCTCTCTCTCTCTTTCTCATTCCAGTATCTCTCTCACTCCTCTATTCATCCAGAGTGGCATGGACTGGTTTAAACAAGACAGAGTGTCGGACAATGTATGGACAGAGGTTAAAGTAACCTGTGTGCTTGATGCTCATGATTGTCTGTTTGTGTGTGCGTGTGTGTGTGTGTGTGTGTGTGTGCGTGTGTGTGTGTGTGTGTGCGTGCGTGCGTGCGTGCGTGCGTGCGTGCGTGCGTGTGTGTGTGTGTGTGTGGTAGCATTTCACAAGGTAATAAAAGACAAGAAGTGATAGTGACAGAACTGAGTTAAAAAAGATTGTAGGGAACAATTCCTGGTTACACAGTTAATCCTCCAGTGTGTGTGTGTTTGTGTATGTGTGTGTGGTATGTGTTAACATTGTGTCTTTCTCTAGTATGGAGAGACAGTTCATAGTGTCACACTTCACACATTTTCTTTCACTCTGTCTCCCACATTCACACACAAACAAACAGAAACAAATTAACACATGCACGTAAATGTGCACACACACAGACACACACACACACACACACACACACACACTGAGTGGTTTTGTTTCCTGTCTGTCCTTTTTCAATCAGCGGAGGAGAAAAACATTGTAATCAGTCATCTGAACTCTGACCTCTCACTCAGCTATCATTGATTTTTTTAAAACACCCACCCACCCACACACACGTGCACAGACACACACACACAAACACACATACACACACACACACATATAAACACACATGTATACACACACAAAAATAAACATACACTGACACAAATAGCAACCCCCCACACACGTCACACCGATCCAGACAGTTCCAGAAACACCTCTTCATCCTACTCTGACTCTCAGAGTATTTCAATCTCTTCTCTCCCCCTTTGTCCAAAACTGTTTCCCTCCGCGCTCTCAGGGAAGTAAATCTGCAACAGTAATAGTGAGCCAAAGTTGATGTAATTTCCATCAACCCTTGGGTTGACTTTATGCTGTGTGTAGGTATATGGGAGGTTACTTCATATGAGCAATCTAAAAAGCATGTGGCTTTGATTTTAAAATATGTTGTAGTAAGCATCAACATATCTCGCTTGGCTTAATTTCACAAAAAATCATTCAGTATTATTTACACAAACAACAAAATTAGTTACCGAACTACTCCCCAGCCATGCGAGTTGGAATGTTCCATCTCCTGCAAAGGGATCAAGCTACAGCTAGTTATCTAGCTAGAATGTCGGCATTTACTATCGTGAGGAACTCATGAACTGAACTCATACTTTAGCGAAGTCCCAAACTGCATCACTTACCTAACCATGTGCAACAGTGTCTACTCCCTGCTCAGGCGGATCACCCTGCTATCAACAGTTGATACATGCTCTCCATGGTTACAAAGTCTTTTCTGAGTTTCTACTCACTAAAACAACAGAAACGTGCATATAGTCTAAAAGCTTATGCTGCACAGTGAGCCGAGAGGTGAATCTCAACACCATTTGTTGTTTTGTTTAGTTGCAGAATTTCCCAACAAGGATCAATAAACTATCACATAATTATCATCAATGCCAGGGACATCATCATCACCATCACCATCAACTGTGTCGTCATTATCATTATCACCATCATTATCATCATCGTCCTCTTCCTCCTCCTCATCTTTACCATCATCGGCAGCCGGTGATGTCATTGTCATCATCGTTGCCAACTCTGTCACCATGGTAACTGCTAGTTGCCAAGAGGCAGAGAGGCAGGGTGTCAGACATCATGAGGTGGCAATGCTTTTCACCTCTGAGATCCCCTACCAGAGTGCTGTGTGTGAATGAGAAGGGGAGAGAGATAGAGAGATAGACAGAGAGAGAGAGAGAAGAGAAAGAGCTGATAACTCAGTGAGATCAAGACTCAGAAGCATTGTTAGTACATCTAACGTTGTTTTCTCTAATCTTCATCTCTGTTGCTTTGCCCGACCTCTCATCGACTCAGCCTCCTTTGTACTGAATAGCGAACTTTCTCATTTTCACTCTACTCCCAGTCATCTTTCTATTTTTGTTCCATCTACAGGTGTTGGTGCTGCTGATCTGAAAAAGATATTCTCTATATTGATGCAAGGCCAAGTGCTTTTGTATAAACCATTATGAACATAAAACTATTCACCCTCTAGGAATTGGAAATGTAATTACATGTTTGCTGCCTGGGAAAATTACTGTTTGAGAGTTTTATATTTTGATTAAATTAAACTGACTTTTGAAACGTGCATAACGTGCACACATGCATAATATTTGTAATTCTGAGTGTTTTTATGTTTCTGGATCTGGATCTGTATGGTGTGGCATGTGTTTGTGTGTGCTTATGTATGTGCTCATGTATTTCTATCCGCATGAAGACCAAATATCCTCACAAGGATGGAAAAATGAGGATAGATATTTGCTGTACCTCCTTCCAACAAGGTTGCTATTTTACAGTTAGGGCTTAAGTTTAGAATTACAGTGTCAGTGAATGGTCAGTGAATAGTCCTTACAAGTATAGTACAAAAGTGTGTATGTTTATGTGTTTCTATGTCAAGTCGTGTCAAGTGAAGTTTATTTTTATAGCCCTTAATCACAGTTACAGGGCTTCACAGCAGCCACATTATGAAAAAATTAATGAAAACAACAGCCCCCAACGTTAGACCCTCAATAGTGTGTGTGTGTGTGTGTGTGTGTGCTTGTTTGTGTTTCTTTGAATGTGCCTATTGTGTACATCACCATTATGTATGTGTAGGGAGCATGTCTGTGCATGCCAGTGTTTGTCTCCATTGACCCCAAGGTTGAAATGGATCTAAATGTGGATCTGTGCCTCTGTCTGCATTTGTCTTTGAGTGCACGCATGAGAGAGAGAGAGAGAGAGAATCTCAGCTTCTGCTCTGTTTAAAACTGGTTTTGCAACTGTCGGGGGGGAAGCAATGAGCTAAAAACCATGACAAACTCCTAACAGGCCATTTTTCAATAGGGAAGCAATCGATAAGGCTGGCTGAAGCAGTGAGAGCAGTGAGATGCTGCTTGTATGTTTATGTGTGTGTGTGTGTGTGTGTGTGTGTGTGTGTGTGTGTGTGTGTGTGTGTGTGTGTGTGTGCGCGCACAGTGAGGCACGGCTGAACTCTGATGCTGTCATAGTTATGGACTCAGTTCACTGCAAAAGCAGCAAGAACTGAGTAGGAGAATCATTATTCTGACAGTTACAAACGCCCTCCGCACACACACTCTCTCTCTCACACACACACATACTTACAAAACACACACTAAAAATTTCAAATATGCACACAAAGAAGGACATGAAATACAATTCAGAACAACATGCCTCAAGTTCTTCTCTGTTGACATCAAATGAATCAAATGATGATTTACTTCCATCCTGCATCCGTACTATAACCTTGGAGTATATATCCTCCACAACACACACACACACACACACACACACACACAAATAAATAAATAAGTACACATGCAATCAACAGTTGCTGAGTTCATCACACACACACACACACACACACACACACACCCCAGAGGCCAGAGTTCCTAACCTCGTCACAGTCTGCTAGAGCAGCACATCGATCACTGTCCCCCATAAATACGAAGAGGATGGGGAAGGAGAGGAGAGTTGAGAGAGCTGAATAAGAAGGGGAAAAGAAGATAGCAGAGGAAGATGAGGGAGGTGAGGAGAGGATTTACGCAAAAAAAGTAGTTCTGACCAGGCCTCCTGTGTGGTCAAGAGGTAATATTACTTTGACATTAAAGTTTTTGCACACATCCTATAGTAAGTGATAATGTAAATGATAGAAACATCAATACCAGCAGGCTAAATAATTATTATTTTGAAATATTGAAATCCAATTTCTTCCAGCATTTAATTGTATCTGTGAACTAACATTTTGCAAGATTGATTACTTCTGTCAGACGCACATACTGTACTGTAGCACAGACCTATATTGCACACACATCCAATGCCTTTGGATTATTTGGGAGAGAGAGGGGAATGAGTGACAGAAGGAGGGAAGATGAATGGAGAAGAAAAAGCTAGCAGTTTGAGAGTGAGAAGAAAATGGCTATAGGGAGACAGAGAGAGAGAGAGTAAGAAGAGGAAAAATAAAAAAAAATAAGTGAAAGGAGAGTTGAGAAAGAAATCAGCTAGGTTCATTGGATTCATTTCCTGGAGTTAAAGTGGAGTATTTAAGAGCAGGGCATGTAGGAAAATGAACACAGGGTGCAAGGGAGAACACATTGCACTGGAAAGAGAAGGTGTTCCCAAACCTAAAATGTGGTGACAACTAAGCTGCCACCAGGTAAATGGTGTTAAAGCACTTGCTAGTGTTTCCAGACGACATAGAGTATACTAAAACACCCATTGGTTAATGTTTTCAGACACAGAAATGGGACTTTTGAGGCAGTCAGCAGGTGTAGAGGAAATGGGAGGGAGCAGAAAAAGAGAGAGTTTGCAAAAAAGGGAGGGAAACAGGAGAGGAGAAAGGGAATAAGGGAGAAAGAAGGGGATTGGGGAAAAGAAATCAAGCGGGTTGATGGGGTTCATTTGCCAAGAGTTGGAGTAGAGTATGGAGGAGCGGGGAGAGAGGGAAAATGAATGAAAGGGTGGAAGAGAGAACAGATTGCTGGTAAATGCGGAGAAGCAAACTAGATGAGGAGTCAAGCCAGATGCTTTGAAGGAGAATAAGTTAGAAGAGAAAGTTAAAGATGCAAATATGAGGGTTAAAATAATAGCATCTGAAAACTGCTGCAACATGGGTGGGGAAAGAGCCAAAGAAAAGCCAAGGAGAGCAGAGAGAGAGAGAGAGAGAGAGAGAACATGTCCCAGCAGTCACGAACGAATGCGTCGTTAAATTAGATTATCATTATCGCACTCATTAAACTGTCATTATTAGCATCACAAACACAGATGCCACTTTCTTTGTCTCACGCAAGTCTTCCCTTTCCCCTCCACCCTCTCCTGATCCCTTCATTCCGACGAGGAGCCCAATCAGATGACCTCCGAGAAGCCAGAATCCTTGAAGCTCTGAAACAACGAATGGAAAAAATGTTTCTATTCAGACTTCAGAGCAATAACTCAGACCGAAGCTCTGCAGCAGCAGTGCAGCAAGCATGTACAAAGATGTACTTCATGATGGCTGACATCTGTAGCGCTATTGGGGTTTGTTTCTTAACTTAAATAAAAAACTGGGGTTCTCAAATGTTTCTGAGATCCACAGAATAGACACATTCTTAGGCAATGTTGCAGCAGTTAACAGGCTTCCTACATCTTCAGCCTCTTTGTATCCTAGAAATTGCCAGTCTATCAAATATGTAAACTGAAATGGGGAAGACACGGGACAGACGAAGACAGAGAACAATTAGGGAAACCATCCATCTAAACTAGCATTCTCTCCTCTCCTCCACCGCGTCTTCCTCCTCCCCCACCTCCACTTAATGTCCTTTAACAGACGCAGACAGACTAAGTGATCTTGACAGCATTTATGCCCAATAGGAATGTGCTTCCTCGCTCCGCTGCTTTGGCTAGATTGTAGATGAGGAGTTGGAGTCACTTTAGATTTTTAGGATGGGGTCCGGGGGGAGCGGCAGTGTAAAACGATCCCTCTCTCCCCACCGGCAGTGGAAGATTAGTTCCTACCCCCCCGCCTGAGAAATGGGCACCAGGTTTAGCTCACTCCGCTATTCTAAATCAATTAAACTATCCGCTAAATCAGGCACTTTATACAACGATACACAGCTCTCTCTCTCTCTCGCTCTGTCTCCCTCTTGCTCTTTCTCTGTCTCTTATATCTCCCCTCTGTGTTCTATGTGTCTGTTTCCCTCTCTCTCTCTCTCTCTCTCTCTCTCTCTCTCTCTCTTTCTCTCTCTGTTACAACAAAAGGCCAAGGTGTAGTGGTGTGGTGCTAGTGCCATCTTTTGACTAAACAGAGGTTGTAATAACGCCAGAATGAGAGACAAGAGCCTTCTCCACATCTCAAGAGCAGACATAAGAGGGTCATCATTCAAGAGGCTGTGTGCAACTCTGTCTTCTTTTCCTGGGTAGTTTCTGTTGTGGTTTTTTTTTTTTTTTTTTTTTTTTTTTTTTGAGTGCATGTTTGAGGGTGGCTAATCTTCAGAGAAACAGTTTCAGTGAACTTTTCACCCTGGCTTTCCTTTTGTTCTAAGGAGAACCGGGAGGATTTAATGACTCATGCATGGGTCTCCATCCTCTCCTTCGCTCTCATCTCACTCTCTCCCTCTCTCTCTCTTCTGTTGCTTTCTCCCCTTGTTTTGCTGCTTGTTTGCTGCAATGTAGAAATCTTGTTGGCTTTTGTTTTGTTTTGACATTGAATTACTCCTCAGATGATTCAGTGGTCTGTTCAGCTGCACATCAAGGGAGACAGGATAAGTTACAATGCACTTTTCCCTCACAGCAAATCACATTGTAGTTCAACCTTGATGCTTGGAAAAAAAGTATTTGTTCTTTCTTTCTGCCATAGTTAAAACTTTTTAAGTTGATGCATTTGTAGACATCCACACACCTATAAAAACGGTGCTGATAGTAATAGTAATAGCAACTGTAGTTGCATTAAAGATGTTTGCATAAATTATCCATTCATATTATGCCCACTAGTGCAGATAATTGAGGTTGTGTTGCTATTTATAAGGTAGAATATAACCACTGTTGTCCCCATTTAGGTCAATGATCTATATTCAGACAGTGTTCAGATAACACTCGTTGGCTGTAACAAATGCATATAAGCAAATGCACGCGTGCATGCGCTCGCGGGCACACACACCTACACGCACACACACGCACACACACACTTAACTTTACTTGCTTGTGAGGATTTTCCATTCATTTATATTCATTCCCTAACCTCTGAGCCAAAACTAAACTGTCACAAATATTTTTAAACTTAACCTGAGTAATTCTAATCCTAAATTGTAACTCTAAAATTGCCCTTTTGTCAATGTGAGGAGGACTCACACTGAGGGCATGCCTCCACACCTCACAAGGACACACACACACACACACACACACACACACAACACACACAACATAGTCACTGGTTCTGTATTAAAGATGATATTTGTATAATTCTTCCACTTGTATTATGCAACAAGTAGAGATGATAATTACGATTGGATAAATTAAAGGTCCAAATAATGACAAAAATCATCTTTCTTGTGTTATTTCCAGATGCTCCAGAAATGTTAAGAAGATGGCACATTTTTCTCCTCACACTCATGCAAATCTAATTGTTTTGATTGGAAACCTACCACCTCTGGATTTCGACGTGTTACTCTGTGTGAGTTTAAAGCAGCATTCTGGAAGATGAATCCATGGAAAATTGGTAATGCTTTGATTAGTGGATTGTTTTTTAAGACTGCTTTCCTGCTTTACTGTTTTCCTTTCACTCCCTGTCTCCATTTTTCTGAGATTTGTCTTGTTGCTATCATACCCATGTCTCCCTTGAGTTCATCTCAATGGGACGAACCTTGGTGACGTTGATGGTAGCCTACTGTTGTTTTCTTTTCCATGTGTTCTTCACAGTGAATCTGGTGCTGATATCATTGTGTAGGGAAGTTTAATGAATCAGATGACGCAAGCTTCTTACAATCACCGCAACGATTCAAGGATAGTTTCAAGGCTGGTCTGATAAATGAGGGTTGGTGTGTTCAGGTTCCAGCACTTTGCTCACACACACATGCTTATACACACGTGTACACAGGTACACACATGCATCGCAGTGCATTATGCATTTTTAGAATTCATCTTTCCCAAATCAAATTTGAAGGTTCAGAGCTAGCATCATACATTCACATTATACCCAGGACTGTGGATTTATAATCAAGGAAATCTATACTGTGACTTTAAACAAAGCTGGCCTTGTTTAGTCGAGTGATCCACACCACTTTTCTGTAACACACACAAACACACACACACACTTACCACTTAATGCTCTACTTATGTTTTTATAAATTATGCATTCATATTGTGCACACTATACTGACATGCAGTATAATTGAGAATGTGAAGCTGCCTGAGGGAAGAATTTTCCTTATTTGGATAAGCGCCGTAGACACTGGCCATGTATATATATCATATGACCCAACCTGACCTCAAAGTGAACATGAGGCCATTCTCCTGCATGAATATTTAATTAACCAATTTGAAATGTATTGCACTAATCGATCATCTTCACATTTAACCTGAAACTGTGCATGGTTGTTTTGACAAAGTGTGACAAAACAAGCATACATGCATTATTTATCATGTATTTTGAATCCTGCCAGTGGAGCTTTGTCAGTTTTATTAGTGAATCAATATTATCAAGTGCGACTAAATTTATCTCACAGGAACCACGCCGCATATGGTTGTCTGATGTTTTATTCCTCCAAAGCAAACAACACTGCCGGAGTTCTCTCTGAATACGTTTGTTTGACTCAAAGAAACTGGTAGGTGTACTTACAGTAGCGTGGCTGTGAGAAAAAAGAAGCAGGGGCCCTTGTGTATAGGGGCGGCACTTGGCCCCCAAAAACAGCACACAGCAGCAGGCTGCGCACATCTCTCTAACAACTCTACCCACTCAGTTGTATTGATGTTAATGCGAGCCTACAGGCAGCCTGCGCATTTCTGTGGAGGGCGATGAATTTTGTGTTTCTATGATAGGTAAGAAAACCTTTCAGAAATCGCAGAAGACTCATTTCTTAGACTCAGTGCATAAAGATGCACACATACAGAGAACACAGACACACATACACACACACACAAGGCTTTTAATTGGCTTTTTATGTTGCAGATAAACATTAAAACTTGATGAAAAGGTAAACAGACATAAAGTTCGAGTTGTTGGCTGAGATGTTAATGCTAATGATGTGTAGCCACTTAGGACTAATTGAGCCTGTCTGGTTTGCATGGCACTCAGTTCACCTCGCTGCAGCCCTGTTGCCTGTTCCTGCTGGCGCTCTTCGCAAGTGTGTGATTGAGATCAAACCGTCCACTGTTAGCATCACAGAGGTCAGACCACCATCAAAAAGTGGAAGGGGGAATACTCTCTTGCGTCTTTTCTACCTACCTCTCTCCCTCTAAATGTTTTCTAGTAAAATGCATACGCTTAGAATGCTGTTAGCCCCCACCTGCAGTTGCTAAGGCAACCAGACTGAAAGAGTGGAGGGGTTATGGCTGGGTAGCAGTTGCCGGGGACGACTCAGCAGGAAGTTGTCAGAGCAGGATGAGTGTGAGAGGCACCAGGTGGGCAAGAATCCCTCCGGCTTCCCTCTCCACCTTTGTTCCTTTCTCTTTTTTTGCTCATATCAGTACATTTTTTCCTTATATTTTCAAATGGATTTAGATTGGACAGCACCCCCGCTGAGTGGAAACCAAGATTTTGGGGGCCTTTTTTGTTTGTGAATATTTGGTGGGTGAAGTTATCTCCTTGCCTCATCCCTGTTGTGTTTGTCTGTCATCAGTTGTCTTATGTTTGGGCCTGATAAGAGCTCACGCAACACTGCTGTCAACATCAGAACACCCTCTTTATCTGGACACATGAAGATGCATGCGCGTGCACACACACACACACACACACACACACATAAATTCACACAAACACCTGCACACATGCAGCATGTGGCATGTGATTTTTTTGAGCTTGCCAACTCTGTATGTGGCCACGTATGCACACAAGGACACACACACACACACACACACACACACACAAACATTAATAAAAATCATATTACAGCAACCATGTCTCAAGGTGGTGATGGATTAATGCAGGGACTATGATGCCATATTTTTACACATCTGGGAATGGCTATTTCTAATGTCTTTGACTTATGACTTAGAATGACTTATGATGTCCGAGTCCCTCATCATTGAGAAGCTGCATAAATAATGAACAGCATCAAATAAAATGAATAATAAATGTTACCAAACCCACATCAGGCCAGGAAACAGCATTTATGGACAAATCATTCTTTGAAAAGATTCTGTGATATAATTTGAATCATTTGAAAACATAATATAATAATAATACAGAGGATTGGTGATTATCTGTTTTATAGAAAAAGGCAAGATTCCAGATTCAGTCCTACTGTACATATCTGACATCTGTAGCCCTAGTCGTCTGTCTGGGGATGATTAATGTTGCTTTGAATCATATCAATTTGATTGGCGTGAGTAAACTTGGTGAACTTGTGAAGGGAACAAGATTTTTATTGTCAGGTTCTTGTGCCACCCCAGGTGGTTGACTGTCTGCTTAATGGGTGATCTGACCCTTAAACACACACATACTCACCCACACCCACACACACTGCACAGAAATCACAAACAACAGAGATCAGAGCAATCGATCTGTCAACTCAGTGGCACTTCTCATTTAGATCCAGTTCAACCTCGGGGTCAATGGAGACAAACACTGGCATGAACAGACATGCTCCCTACACATACATAATGGTGATGTACACAATAGGCGCACTCAAAGAAACACAAACAAGCACAGACACACACACACACACACACACACACAAACACTTACACATACATGCATGGCTTTGTCGTTGTAGATTTCCTATTGACAATTGGATTGCTGGGAAGGCTGTGGGAGAACAAATCAATGACAGCTTAGTGAGACGTCAGACTTCAGATAACGATTAGAATGTTTTCTCTTTCGCTGATTGAAAAAGGACAGACAGCACACAAATAATAATGTTTTAGTGTGTTTGTGAATAAATGTACTGTACCTGTGCATGTCTGTGCAACAAGCATTGGCTGTATGAGGATTTTCCTTTCCATAGCTACAATTATACTGGATGGGCTCTTTTGTTTGTTTGTTTGCTTGCATGCTAAAAATATATGAGTATGTTTTCGTGCCTACATGGGTGTTTATACTCTCGTCCCAATAATCATGACCTGGAAACTCTATAACACTGATTCTACCTGTTCCTGCAACAACAGAGAGAATTAGCGTGGTTTAGGGGGAGCTGGTGTCAAACCAATAAGCAGAGTTATCCTTTTTTTGGTTCCCAAGCCAAAGACTGCAAATAGAATTAGTCCTGTGTAATTATTAGACGAGCAGCGAGGCACCTTGGAGATGAATTTGGCCTTTTAGGCAGAGCTTTTTATCAGAGGCACTGAGGTAAGGATATCGTCCTGGGATGAACCATTTTAAGACCCGGTTTATTTAGCCAGGGATTTAATTCCACCCAGCAGGGAAAACTCACCTTGGGTATTGACAGCTGTGGATGGAAACCAGACATTGTGTATCTACAGTATGCATGTAGGTGAATTGACGTCCAAGTGGGAAATGGGTAATTGTGGGTATTGTTCATGGGCTTGCTTTTATATATTTTATAGTCATAATCATCATCATCATCATCATCATCATCATCATTATCATCATTGTCATCATAACTGCAATCATCATCATTGTCATCATCATTAGTGTCATCATAACTGTCATCAACACCATCATCATCGTCACTGTGATCATCATTATTATCCTGACTACACCATAATCATTGTCATTATATTCATCCTAACTTCCTTCTTCTTCTTTACAATCATTATCATCATTATCTGTCATTACCTCACATTTGTTATGTTTTACAGCATCCTCATATTCCTTGGTGTCTTCTTCTGTGAGTGAGTTTGTGTGTGTGTGTGTGTGTGTGTGTGTGTGTGTGTGTGAGAGAGAGTGCGTGTGTGTGTGTGTGTGTGTAGGTGTGTGTGTGTGTGTGTGTGTGTGTGTGTGTGTGCTGGTGAATGACTCCATACAGAGAGAGATAAGCCCTGTGGCAATGCTGGCTCAGTGTGAGCTGGTGTTCTTGGGTCGAGGGTGACTAGTGATAGTACCAGTGCACAAACACACACACACACACACACACACAAACATTTTAGTTGTGAGCTTGCACAGATAAACACCAGAGACCCCCCACTAACCAGAGGAAGCGGCCAGGATGCTGATGTCATCAGAAGTGGCCTTTCTTTTTGTCTCATGCTGATCGTGTCATTTAAAGCGCTCAGTGGGGGTTTTCCACAGTTAGCACTTGCCCTCTGTATGACATTATCAAAACTACATTTATTTTTCTTGTTATCAAGCCATTTGGCCAGTGCAGTCTATGAGGTCATTCTTATTTTTAAAGAATCAAATAAGAAGAAGAATATAGAATACAACAAAGGGAATCAATGAAAAATAATTTATTAAATTACTGTAGACAAGTAATTGAATCATGATTAATAATATTGATATTACTAAACATGAATGCAGAGAACACCAAGCTCTTTCTGATTAAATTTTGCTCTTATGAAATTCAAATCTTTTGTTCTTCTTTCCTCAGGTCATATTCTATACAAACATAGTCACTCATTCTACCAGGTCTATACAGCAGGGCATTGGGGAACATCACACCCTCCCTTTTATACTGCACTCCCTCGTTTATTCATTTCCCTAAGATGCACATGTAATTTCAGATGAACTTAGTGCTATTGTTTGTTTTTTTCCCCTTCTAACTGCAGAATATTCTAATATAAACAACTAATACACTGATAGGATATCCCATGTAGGTCTAAAACTGAGTTGCACAGCCTATACTCAGCATGAGAATCAGTATGTTGCTGTGGTCAGATGGTAGCCACGCAGTGAAAAATGGTCTTTCTCTCTCTCTCTCTCTCTCTCTCTCTCTCTCTCTCTCTCTCTCTCTCACACGCACGCACGCACGCACACACACACACACACACACACACACTCACACACACACAAAAAAAAAAAAAACAAGCATTAATCAAGATAGCAAGGACTATCTTCCTCTGGGAATAAGTTGCTTCCTAGTCTTGAACCAGAGGGCCGGTGTCTGCTTGCATGAAAAACGACCGTGACACTGATTGAGCTAGGATAATATTTCTACCATCGAAGTGAGCTGGACAGACTTGTTCAGCTGTGTTATGCTACTGCACCGTTATGATAATGGCTCTTTAGGCCTAGTTTCCCCAAACTCTATGTATGTACATAGGCTTATAAAGGAAGTAACTAAGCATTGGTGTTGAATTTGTTAACAAAGATTCTTGTTGAAAAGACTTAGACAAATCATATATTCACACCTGGGAGCTACCCAGCACCCAAGTCTTCTGCTGTTGGCTGCTGTTGGGGGTTTTGTGCCTTGCTCATGGGCAACTACACTTGTTTGAGGGAGTGGAAAGGGTTTCTCAGACAGATCTTCCTTCCAACCTTAAAGTCGCAAACTTATTTCTCTAACGCTGTAGCCTCCCACTGTCTACCTCATTTTTGTGAATAAGAAAAAGACAAAATACAAAAAAAAAATTATATGTATATGGGTTGTTCTTAGATGTGTGTGTTTTTACACGTCCTTTCCTGATGTTATGTAGCCAAAAAAAAAAACGAACAAAAAAAAAAAGCATAACACGATTTCTGCTTCCTGCAGTCAAATAGCAACTAGCCAAATTATGTTGTTACATGCAAAAAAGGCCCCTGGTTGACCCACATCCCAAGATGCTCTTGGGAAGCCAGGCCGTGATTTTTGTGTGTGTAGGAGAGTGTCTGGAAAAAGGAATCACTTTCACACTATGGTGTTTTTTCAACTGAGTTATAGGGTGAAGAGAATTAGAGATATAATGTTTAATACAGCCAGCAGAACAGATATGCAGCTCCAGTTCTATTGTGTGATTGTGTGCACATTTTCTCTATGACTATTAACAGTGTGAACAGTGTGCCCCTATGTGTCTGTATTGTACACTGTGCATGATTACAGTGTGTTTGCCAGTGTTGGGCAAGTTACTGAAAATTAGTAATTAGTTACAGTTAGTAGTTACTTCTCTCAAAAAGTAATTGAATTACTTTACCAATTACTGCATAATAAAAGTAATTAGTTACTAGGGAAAGTAACTTTTGCGTTACTTTTTAATGTCTGCTTCAATTCTCTTATTACACATAGCTATATTAGTTTAGTGTTGCTGTGGCACAGTGTGGGACAAGACAACTGTCAAATTTTATCTATCATTGTACCCATTATCACTATGATGAAAAGTAAGTAGTGGAACAACAAAACACAATAGATATGTTTTGATAGGCGTATTTATTGTAGCCTAAGTTACCGGACCGGTAGCAGTGTTGCCAACTCTTTTCCAAGGAAAGTAGCTATTGGCTGCAGATGATGTCATACGATAATTTGCATATCAATATATAATGCTGCACTTGTTATGCACGCTGCGGAGTAGCCCGTTTTAATATAAGTGCTGACTCCGCCCACCCGGGCCAGTTTCGGTACGCCGGAAACAATTACAAGCGGACCCTATCCTACGGCCCCTGCTGTGGGAAGCGCTGTGATCATCAGACTCTCTGGATGAGACAAGCAAGTAGAGAAAACCGGCATCAGCCGTACCAATTTATTGCCAAATGCTTTGGGATTCAACACATTAACATTGCTTCCCATGGTAAGAAAAAGTCTCCAGATTTGTCGCTAGTCGCTTTTGAGAAATAAAGTCTCCAGGGAGGTTGGTAGTCTTTTGATTCACTTGCGCCACGTAAAGTCGGATGATCATAAACCGGACAATCCAGTAACGAGTAACGAGCCCATTTAAATTTCAGTAATTGTAATTGCGTTATTAATTTGAAAAAGTAATTCGTTACATTACTAGTTACTGCCAAAAGTAGTGTAATTATTATAACGTGTTATTCCCAACACTGGTGTTTGCATAACTGTGTGTGTACATTCTGTATCTATGCATGTGTGTATATATATGTATGTATGTGTAGGCTCAACTCTGCAGTGTGGTATGTTTACACATAATAGCATCTCTTTATGTGCCATGTCTGTGTGTTGCTGTCTGGTCACTTAGTAATGCTTCTGATCCTTGAAATTGTATTGAATAGCTCTTTTTTTTTTTTGTATCTGTCCATTTTATAATAGCCCCCCCTGCATCACACACACACACACTGGCACACACACATACGTACACACACACAGTGGTGAGTAAAATGGGCCAATCGAATTGGAACAGTTCCGGAGGGGGCAAAGTTCCCCATCTCCGAATGTCGGAAAACAAAAACAACACACAGCCCGAGAAAACAGAACGAGGAGGGTTGACATGAAAATCGTACCCCGACAACAAACGGGATCAGTTTCGTCTTTCACCCAGTCATCAGGACAAGTTGGGGAAAAACACCCCCAGCAGACTGGGTGCTTTGAGCTTCTAGGCAGCTAAAACGAACCATAGATAAAGTGTGCAACTTAATTGAGAGGAAGAGGAACACATCCTCTTTTGGCCTCTGTAAGTCTCTGCTTTCTGTTTCCTTCTCTGCATCTCTCTGTCTGTCGTTATCTCTCTCTGTCTTTGTCGCACACACACACACACACACACACACACACACACTTGTGTAGGTGTGTGCACAGACACATACGCTCTGTCATGCTCATTCTCTGCTTCTGCCTTGTCTCTCTGTGTTTGCCTCTATTTGTCTGCTTTTTGTCTTTGTCTCTCTCCCCCGCTCTGTTGCTGATTTTCTCTCTGTCTCTCTCTCTCTCACTCTTCAACTCTTCTTTGCCAAGGCGGAAGCAGAGCTCTCTCAACTGATATTTCCCCAAAACAGATCTTTACTTTTCCCTTTTCAGTGTCAACAACCTTTGGATTTTTTTTTTGTTTTTTGTGGGGAGTGTGAGTGTGTGTGTATGTGTGTGTGTGTGTGTGTGTGTGTGTGTGTGTGTGTGTGTGTGTGTGTATGTTTTATGCTGGGCTGGATCTTGACACTGTGTGCCTTTTAGTGCAGGTGAGACTGAGACACATCAGGCCCAACTAGCCTTCTCTGATATGAGCACAGTTCTCTGCAAATGAAGATGAAGAGAGGGAGAGGTTGAGAGAGAGAGAGAGAAAGAGACAGAGAGGGAGAAAGAGACAGAGAGAGGGAGCGAGCGAAAGAGAAAAAACACTGTGTATATCTATTTGAGTGTATTTGTTATTTCCCAAGCTCTTCTTTATTCAGTCTCAGTCCTGGGGCTGAACATTCTCAAGGAGTGATGTGCCCTTCCCACTGCTCTCTGTCTTTCTCTCTCTCTCTCTCTCCCCCTCTCTCTCTCTCTCTCTCACACACACACACACACATACACACATACACACTGGTAACTGTGCCTAATTCCATTAGTGCTCTTGGACCCCAGTCATTGTCCCTTCGCTGTCCTCTGAGGCTGCAGCCCAAACCAATGGAGGGACAGCCGCTGCACAACACGTCTCAGACAGATTGTTAATCAGGCGGTGCTGCGCAATATTCTGTACCCCGTTACATCTCGCTCCCTCCACGAGTAATCACCTAACAGTGTTATGCTGATGTTGCACAAAGGGTCAGATGGAAAGAGGGTTGTTTGTCTCTGTAAAAGAGAGAGAGAGAGAGAGAGAGAGATGGAGTGTGCAAAGGGGATGAGGGTCGAGGAAAGGAAAGGAAAGGAAAGGAAAGGAAAGGGGAAAAAGACAGAAGAGAAAAGGACAGGAAGGAAACTAAATTGGAGGAAAGGAGGTGCACACGACAGGAGAATGATATAATGTGTTTTTCATTAGCTTTGACTGTGTGCATCACTCGCTAAAAGTGCTATTATGGTACTGGATCATATCGCCTTTACTGACTTTACTGAAGACTCACACACACACACACACACACATATTGATATGCTCCAGTGCTTTTAGTGCATCAGGGCTTGAGAGACGAGGCGGCAGCAATTAACACCTCGCTGACATTTGCTTCTCCAGCTGTGGTGAAGGGAATAAGGGAAATGGGAGCAAAAGGAATGAATGCAATCCATCTATGATCCCCACACTGAACTCACTTCTACTGTGTATTTATCTCACTCCCTCTCTCTCTCACTCTCCCTCTCTCTATGCCTTAATTTCTCTCTGAGCTCTAAATGACCTTTCATGTTTCATCCATGTGATACAGAAATACTGTGCTTAGCAGAAGTGATTTAAAGTTCACTGTTTCATAGTTACAAAGGACAGCTCATCTCTCACTCCCTCTCTCCCTCCCTCCCTCTCTCTCTCTCTCTCTCACACACACACACACACACACACACACACACACACACACAGAGCAGTCTGTGCAATAACAGATGTATGTCACTCTGTGAAGCGCAGTTTGTAAATCAGTCTTTATGAGTACGGCCACAAATTTACTTGAAGACGTAACTGTCAATGCGGCGCCTGTTTGTCGGCGAGTAGAAAGGCCAAACAAATATGCCTGGACATCTGCTGCTGCTCTCTCTATGCTAGAGTACTCCCTCATTTGATTGAGTAAAACATCTGACACACACACACACACACACACACAGAGTATGAAAGACCAAGTATAGTTTGAAGTTAAGCAAAAACTTCCGACTCCTTTTTGCAGACCACAGTGAGAATAATCTTGAAGAGGGGATGTGGACTCTAAGCTAATGGACTGATTCCTATTCCTCCGAGAGAGAGAAAGAGAGAGAGAGAGGGGGGGGGGGGACTGATGATGGTTTGCTCAGCTACTACACATCTCACTATGTCACTACCAGTCAATGTCATGGCCTTCTCCCTCTGACTGGATGCTAATGCATGTCACCAGATAGACATTTCCACCTTCCCAACCTTCCTCAGCATCCGCTCTCTGCACTCCGCTCTCTCTGTCATTTCCATCTCTCTGTCATCATGTCCTCAATCTATCTCTTCCCTTCTTCTGCTGCTTCTCACACACTATCCTGAACTCTATACTCTAAATCTAGTTCTCTCTCTCTCTCTGTCACTCTTTGCCCTTCTGTGTCCATCTCTCTCTTCTCTGTCTATCTTTCACTTTCACTTTTCACTTTCTGCTCAAGTTGAACTGTGACTTAGGTAAGTCCTTCATTTCCCAGTTAGAGTCTTTCTCTTTCTCTCTCTCTCTCTCTCTCTCTCTCTCTCTCTCTCTCTCTCTCTCTCTCTCTCTCTCTCTCTTCTGTCACTCTCTCTCACTCACTCACAATATTTCAAGGTGGTCCAACAGTGTGAGGCACACTAATAACAGTCACCAGAGAGACAGGGGGAGAGTTGTCATACTTTCATTTATTTAACTTTCTGAAACCATCTGCATTCTGTTCAAGGGCACACACTCTCTCACACACTTTCACTGTTCATAGAACATGCATGCACA
Source organism: Centroberyx affinis (assembly GCF_046629955.1). Lineage (NCBI taxonomy): Eukaryota > Metazoa > Chordata > Actinopteri > Beryciformes > Berycidae > Centroberyx > Centroberyx affinis. Next base: position 402,288 of record NW_027280247.1, read on the forward strand.
CACACACACACGCGCACACACGCACACAGACACAGACACACACAAACACACACACACAATTATGCAAGAACACTATAACTACCTTTAGCTCTTGTTCTGTCTCTACTGTATCTAGCTCCTCCTTTGTCAAGGATGTCAACAGGTTCACACACACACACACACACACACACACACACACAGATACATGTTTTTCTTACTTTACTTGTGAGGGCCTTCCAAAGACTACATTCATTCCCTAACCCCTAACATTAACCCTCTCCACTGCATGCCTTACTTTAACTCTTACCCTAACCTAAACCTAATCCTAACCTTAACCCTAAACCC
>NW_027280248.1:0-80000 GCF_046629955.1 Centroberyx affinis
TAGTCCAAATTCTCAAATTCAAAAATATTAATGGGATTTGCAAGAAACACCAAAAAACACAGAGGCTTACTAGCTATACTACATTTTGTTCCATGAAGTAAAATATATCAACTAGCATTACCATTGTATATTATTATCCTTCAATTTGTTTTTTTATATTGATTGTTGCTAGCAAAATGCTAACCGTTTGGGAAAGGGGTCTAGGCATTAACTGGAAAACAAAGCAGTTAGAATTAGGAGTAAATACCAAATGGCAGAGATGTAAATCTATGGCATACAAAATGATGCAAAATGAAGATATCAAATGGCTGATATCTCATTTTAGAATGTAATGTTTAATGTAAACCTGTAAATACATTTTATGTATGCAATACATTTTTAGTATTACTATTGCACTGTCCATGTAGTAATTTTCCACTGTTCATTGTGCCTGTATCTCTCACACAGGTTCTAATTAGTGTTAGCTCACTCTCTTATCAGTATCTTTCCATGGACTTCCATGATTTATTCCACTGTATAAATGGCCTCACTCTGTCTTTGTATGTCTGTTCAACCTACATAGAGACACTAGTTCTATCTTTGTACACTGTACACTATATATATATATAGTCTATATATATACTGTATGTGTCTGTAATAATAAATAAATAATTCAGCAATGCTAAACAATACTGAACCACAGCAAGGACAGCTTTTTTCTCATCACTTCCTTCTGCCATGTTGACAGCTTAACCAAACAGTTGAACCAGAAATAAAGTAGCGTAGCACACATGCTTAAGTTAAAGGGAAAACACACCCATATTGAAAGAAGGAAAAGGCAGTAAACTCAGTGTGTGTGTTTTAACGTTTATGTACAGAGAAATATTAAAGATGGTGATTAAATAGTTGGTGTCTTGGCTTGTGGTTTGATGTTTCTGTTACACAAGGCTTCTATAATAGCTGTTTTACAACAGCGCTTCACAGGAATTGTTGGAGTATGTGATGCTGCAGGCATGACAGCAGCTGAGCATATGGGTGTGTTTGTGTTTCGCCTTAGATGACTGTAGTTTATGGAGGTGCTCACCTCCTATTGGCTGCGTCCAGTAACATAACAAACATGTGCCATGTGGTGGACGCTTTTACCAAACGCACCTTAGACTATGATGAGAGCATCTGTTTTAGCATGGGGAATATAACTCCTAACTCTGGCAGCAGAGGTGTGACCAAGTCAACTTTGCTCAAGTCGCAAGTCAGTCTCAAGTCTTGAGGCACAAGTTTCAAGTCAAGTCCCAAGTCTAAATGTAGATTACCAAGTCCAAGTCAAGTCCATGTCATTAACGTCAAGTCTCAAGAGTCCAGTATCAATTTAATATCTTTAAGAAAACTAAATATCTAGGACTTTTTTCAATGCAATATGGTTTTAATAGGATAAAAAACTTGGTAAGAGTTTGATTTCTATAATCAGTTTCAGTTTCAATAAATTCAATCATTCCATACAAATTCAGAAAACAGAATTTAAATTCAGTCGTCTGCTGGAACAAATCTCATCACTTTCAATCTAAGTCATTTACACAAACACAAGATCTCAAGTCAAGACTTTAGAAACCTTTTCAAGTCATCAAAGTACAAGTCAGAGTCGAGTCCCAAGTCACCAGAACCCAAGTCAAGTCTAGTCTCAAGTCTTCTCTTCATGCATCAAGTCAAGTCTCAAGATATTAAAAATGTGACTTGAGTCCAAGTCATGTGACTCGAGTCTCCACCTCTGTCTGGCAGTGTTTCATTAGAGATTCATTAGAGATGCACAGGATCACTGTTAGTTGGACATTGCTCAGTACTTGACCTGCATGTGTTAGTTGTAGCCTACTGCCAAAGACTCAGGTCCAGATTCACTAAGCCTGCGTTGCAACAGCAATCTGCACATTTTGTGAGCCTCAGTTGCTTGAGCTATAAAAGCGTTGATTTTCATCTTATTCACTATTTATGCAAATCAAGTTGTGGCACAAACAAGCCCTCAAAAACAGCCCCGCACAGGCAAATAGCCACTTCATCACTAATTTCAAGTGGAAATTGTGTGCTTCAGCCTTCAGACTAATCCACCCAGTCCGGCTCCCTTGAGCCCTAAAGTGCCTTTCATAATTAGAGCGCTCTCTGATCTGATCTGCCGGACCCTCCTGGTCTGTTTGATCATCATGTCCGACCCAACTATGTAAAACACAACGAGATCAGTCTTGCAGCAAAGACAGCAGCCGTTCTGAACGTATACAAGCTCATTGCAGAAAGGCCTTACCACACCTTCCCAAAGACAGAAATTTGGGTGGGCTGGTGTTACAAAGTGTTAGTGGATTGGCACAATCTCGATTTGCATGGCCTCACCTACAAATATGTTTTTCCAAATAATGAGATTTACATATAATTTATATATGCATGGCCAAGACAGGCACAAAGAGGTTAATGAGGTTAGGGGGATTCTGAATTTTGGTGATATAATGCATGCTCTAATTCCCTGTGCAAATCTTTCGTAAATCTGGACCTGAGTTACTTCTGAGTCAAAGCAACTGAATTCACAGATAATACAGTTAATCTATTGATCATCTATGAAACCAGCCTCAGTGTTTTCTCTGTCAGTTTTGTAGCCATGGCAGTTCAGGGGTTATTTCGGGTCCATCTCCATTAATGTTTCTGTTTTGGTTCCCGTTCTGGCCATAGTCCAGATTATGATGCAACAGTTCTGATTTGGATACTTTGCTAGAATAACACATTAATTTGAAGTAATGACCCATTTGTTCTGAGGAAAATGAGTCCTAATGGTAATGTTTTATTTTGTCACATTTTCTCCAGCGCTGCTAGCAGTGTTCTGGCTGTGATGTCCCACCAGCGCTGAGTGAATGTTTAGGAAACATCGCAGTATTTTACTCTCTGGAGGTAATGAATGCAATTACTTTAATATCATGAACTGGCAAAGCGTCCTCCATCAGGTGTTGCTGGCGGATGTTTTGGGAAGCCGGCGCAGCCGCTTCCCGAGAGAGAACACAACAACGAGCCGACGTGACGTGCTGTCTGCGCTCTGATTACCACAACATGAAGTCTAGTGGGACATCCTGAGCGGTGCAGTGTGCAGGAGCTTTTGCTTTCTTTACTTACTGACATGTGGTCTTCTTTAGGTGCGCAACTGCCGGTCCCACCAGTAAATCTATCATTACAAACGCATGTTGTGCTGCCAGGCTTTGTTCAAACCCACAGAACTTTATTTTAAATCCTAGTCAAGATCCCAAGGTTTACAAAGATACCAAATATGCCATGCTGAATTACAGGGAAATGTGTATAAAATGATGCAAAAGGCATCTAGATTTTTTTCCATTTGATATAATGGTGCAGCCATAAAAAATGGCATCTTTGGTTTGAATAATGATGACACAGAATATGTGAATATGTGAATGTGGATGAAACAGTATGGGGAAAAAAATCTAACTTTGAAGCTACTTAAGAGGAATTTTAAGGGAAAAATCTGAGTACAAGGGGTTAAAAAAATTCATAAGTGCACTGACAACCAAACTCCTTTCCCTGCTTCTTATGAAAAGTCGACTTCCTATTTGTATACAAAGCTTTCATCCGGTGGCAGCAGCATGTTGGGGGTTGAGTCAACAGTCTCATGCTGCCAACCGTGAGTTTTTACCCATTGATCGGCAAGGCTGACCAGCATGTGACGTAATCCACCATGATGCTGTGTTATTACCCAAACACACTCTGACGTCACTGACGGGCCCACGAGAAAGAAACATGTGGGACAAACAATTCTGCCTTACTACTACAGTATATATACTTTATACAATGTCACAATGTATATACACTACCAGTCAAAAGTCTGGACACACCACATTTTTCTTTATTTTTACTATTTCCCACATTTTTGAATAACAGTAAAGACATCAAAACTATGAAATAACACAAATGGAATTATGCAGCGACCAAAAAAGTGTTAAAAACAAATCAGAACTATCTTATATTTTAGATTCTTTAAAGCAGCCGCCCTTTGCCTTGATGGAAAGGCAAAGGCTTTGGAAAGAAATTCATACATAGGATCAACTTCACTATTTATATTTGTCTAAGAAACACATTTCAAGCATTTAAGCAGAAGCCTTTAGATCAAAATGGCTTTAAGAGAATGAAAAACATAGAACATTGAATCAGGTGTGACCAAACTTTTGACTGTAGCCTATAGTGTCATGCATGTGTGCTCTTTTGTTATTTTCTGTATTGCATGAAGCTGTAGTACGTGTGTATTTCTAACCGTACGTGTCTTTCTGACATTGGCCCTGCTGTGCTGTTTCTACACACAGATGAGTCACACAAGCACTCGCTGCATTAAGTGGGGAGATTACAGTCTGTATTGATGTCATTTGTGTACTGTGGAAACAGAGAAATAACATTTTGCAGAGGGTATAACTGTTTTCCTGTCTGTTTAGGTGAGTGAGCATCCGACCGTCTGTGTTTACTGTATTCCATCACCGTCTAGACTGGGGGAATCAGGAGGAAAGTACCTGCATTTCATTGTATTTCTCACTCTGGTGTGGTTGTGTACTCATTTCAATTATAATTTTTATTTGATATTATTAATGTTAAATTATGTTTTTATTGAATTTTTCAATACCAAAAATGTACATTCAATACACACAAGTACAGGCACTGCATAGGAAACAATAATGTAACTAGACGGGCACTCGGAGAGCGCAGACCCCTCCAAGGCCAATAGTCCAGTCTTCTATGATATGCAAATGTGCAAGCAGGGGTTAATGGGTTCTTCCTTGTTCCATGCTACACCCTTCCACCAAGTTTCATGAAAATCGGGCCAGTAGATTTTCCGTAATCCTGCTAACAGACAAATAAACAAACAAACGGCACCAAATACATAACCTCCTTGGCGGAGGTAATAATAGTAAGAAACAAAAAGGAAAAAAGTGTGTGTGTGAGTGTGTAGGTGTGTGTGTGCGTGTGCGTGTGCGTGTGTGTGTGTGTGAGAGGAGGGGGTATTGAGTATCAGTTTCATCATTTGTGACGCTCTATATGTTTTCCACATGAATGTGAAATGAATGTGTATTATTGCCTTAATAACCATTCAAAGAAAAATAAGAAGATTCTCTGAACTTAATTGTTTTCTGAGAAGAAATACAGTACAGCTAATAATCGCGTCAAGCCTGAAATCATGTGTGATCACCCTAACTCTAACAGCCTTCCACCACAAAAGCTAACCTACGCTCTCCCAGAGAAGAGCTGCGTTCTCCCTTTATGCTCATGACAGAACATTGGGGAAATTATCGTTGCACAATGTTGTTTTGTTTGACTGTCATTAGAGAAACCCTGAAAACAAAGATGTTGATGCTGCTGCAGAAGGCTTTCATGTAGACTGAACAAAGCAGTTTGGTAATGATGCACAGGATTGTATTCATTTGACTGTGAAAAGAACATTATCACTGTTGAACATGAGAAATCTTCCTCTTCTCTCTTCACTTCGTCATCTCCTCACTCACCTTTCTCAATGGGACAACTGACGGCTTCACCACTGTTTTGCCCAATTTATTCTTGCCCTTTGTTCCTTCACACACACACACACACACACACACACACACACACACACACGCACACACATTAGGTGTTGGAGCCATTTCATATTCATTATTAAAACTGCTTTGTATAGTTGTATATGCTGTGTCTTAACCCTTACCATGCAGCATTAGCAGGAGATGACTAAAGGCAGGCAGCGTGATGCGCGAGCTGCCAGTGATTAGGCAGATTTTTTGGATGCTGATCAAGAAGGCCAAGAAGAAAAACAGTCTTCTACTGCTACCACTATAATTACAGCTGATTTATTTGTCACTTTATTTGATTTTGCACTTTGGTTGGACTTTTTCACTGGTTGCACCATTTTAGTTTGAGACTTCAATCTTTCACGGTCCTATTTGGATGCAAGCATGAAAGCATTATTTCGTTTTTTTTCTTTTGAAAGGTTAGTTTATTATATTGTGCATGCATGTGCACAAACACTCGTAACGTCTATTTACACTTCCTTTCAAAATCCTTTGCCACCCAAGATCTTCATACAAGTGCAACGAATCATAATCAAATATGTGACAAACAAGTAAGGAAATATGAAGTGTGTTGAAGCAGTGTGTATGCATTAGCGTATATTATGGCTTTTTTTTTTTTAAGATAATTTTTTTGGCCATTTTCACCTTTATTAGACAGTTCAAAGTGGAGAGAGACAGGAAAGACTGGGATGACATGCGGCAAAGGTCCTGGGATTCAAACCCAAGACGTTGCGCTTACACGGTACGCACCTCAGAGCCACCAGGACGCCCTGTACTATGGCTTACTGATGTTTTAGAAAGGCCTAATACAAGTGTTAAATCAATATACTGGTTTGCCAATGCATCGGGCGGATATTGGCCTTTCATTAAAAATGACACACAAATATGCGTCAATATGTTTTATGATTCTAATTACCATCCTGTGTTTCAGTGGAGAGTTTTACTTTCCCATGATGGTCTAAATGCTGTTTCAGAGGCTTTTCCACCCTGATAAGAATTTAATTCTAGGGGGAAACACTGAATACATGTCAATTTTTTGGCATGAAAATAGTCTAATTGAAAGATATTGAATATCTGCAGCATCAATCTAAATATCAGCATCAATATCGGCCTTAAAAAAAACCCATATTAGTTGAACCCTAATACGCACACACATACGCACACACACGCAAACACTTGGAGGGTCTGTACGTGGAAAAGCTCCATAAAGACACTTCATTAACCTTTCTGCAACAGCACTGCTGCACTGCAGGACTGACTCATTCTCCTTATCTTTGTCTTTCTTTCTGTGACAGAGCAACCTTATCAGTGACAGAGCAGGCATGGGAAGGATACTGTGTATATGCGTGTGTGTGTGTGTGTGTGTGTGTGTGTGTGTGTGTGTCATGACCATCGTGTAAAAACCTGGCCAGAGAATGTGCCAGCATGTGTCAGAAAAATAAATGGTGACATCAGCTCCATTTTATTCTGCTGTAGTAATCACAAATAAGACGCTTGACCATCACAATTTCACAAGCTCTCCATCCAAATTATATGATTGTCACTTTGTAAAGACATTTTTAAATTGTTGTTTACATTCTAGCAAGACAATGCCATCGCTAGAAAGATTTGTGGCTCAGAAATAAACATAATTCTGTCAGACTTTGTTGTCACTGAACTTTTATTTATTACAGTTTATTTTATTATTTATTATTTATTATTTTATTTATTAGTCTTTGCAAAGACAATATTTTGGTTAAGGAATGATTTCAACAAATATGCTGAAACGGCAATGAAAAACCGTTGCATGAACGGTTCAAACTTTAGTCCCACCCACAAAGGCGCTGATTGGCCCGATCGTTTTTCCGATCGAGAAATTGCCTTTGAATAGAGCAACACCAGACTCTGGGTGCATCCCAAGTCTCTTAAATTGCATCCACGTTTCCCTCACTTGCATCTTTTCATTGCGTCTTAGTCCCTCCCACCGAGGATGCATGGAGAGACGCAAGGAAACCCTGTGAGGAGAGAGGAAACGAGGAAATATGTTATTAGAGAAATGAGACGTCCTTTCCTCTGAAGCGTCATGTGAAGCGACGTCATGATGTAATTAACGTCATGGCATTCAGCTGAAAGTCTTCCGGGAAGGCTGCTCTCTCTCGTGTCTCCTCGCTTATAGCTCCTCAGAGATCCCTCCTCCCTCCTCCCTCCTCTATCCTCAGAGCAGAAATAAGAGCTTTGGGACGACCTTCAAAATGGCGGACCAGAACGACTTCCGGTTCAAGCGAGGAAATATCAAATAAGAGACTTTGGATGCATCCTCTGAATTGCTCGGCCAAATCTGAAGAGTGGGCGGGTCGCTATTCAGGAGTCTGGAACCAGGCTATCAGAGGCCTCACACTGACTCACAGTACTCTGAGACTGAATACAATGTGACAATGTAGTGTAAAGCAATTTTCCTAAACAGCACTGCTGAAGCTTGAATGGAAATGACCCATTTCTACTGTGCAGTGATGCACAGAAAATTTCTCTGCACAGACTTTGTGACTTTTTCTGTTGTTATTCTGTTCCTTAGGGTTTTCTCTCTATGTGACTTGTTAGTTCTGTTCTTACCCAGTGTGTGTCTGAGCCACCAACTACGTATTTACGCATGTGTGCATGCATCTGTGTGTGTGTGTGTGCGTAGATGGCTGTACATGCTGTTAAAAGATCAGTCAATCAGGGTCTTTATCTGCGACCAGCACAGAATAAAATGTGCTGTGTGAAATGTGAGTCTGCTGTGACCTTCTCACAGTGTTCAGCCTCCCACAGCTGCACCACACACACACACACACACACACACACACACACTTGCAAGCATCCAGGGCCACGGCCACGGCCACGTCAAAGTACAAACAATTGGACACAGGTAGGCATGCGAATACACATACCTTCACACTATTGTTTAGTCTTTGGAGGCCGTACATTATATTCCATATGGTGGTAATCACAGTGGTGGAAAGTAACTAAGTACATTCACTCAAGTATTGTACTTAAGTACAATTTTGAGATACTTGTACTTTACTTGAGTATTTCCATTTGATGCTACTTTATACTTCCACTCCACTACATTTCAGAGGGAAATATTGTACTTTCTACTCCACTACATTTATTTGACAGCTTTAGTTACTTTTCAGATGGAGATTTGACACAATGGATAATATAACAAGCTTTTAATACAACACATTGTTAAAGATTAAACCAGTGGTTTCCAACCTTTTTGGCTTTTGACGTCTTACAAAAAGCAGTGTGTAGTCGGGTCACATTTCAGATGTCTATGAGTTGTTAACAGCTCCAACAAATAGTGATTTTTGCCTCTAAACCTCACATGGTTTCATTTCAATAAATGTTCAAATGATCCAATATTTCAGCAAAAATCAAAGATTAGAGAAAAAGTCCAAAAACTGAAAACAGATTTGTGCATCAGAACTTTGTTTTTTCTTCTTTCCTCTCCCATTAATCATCTCATGACCCCTCAGATTTATCTGGTGACCCTTTGGAGGGGCCCGACCCCTAGGTTGGGAACCACTGGACTAAACTAGCTAACTGTATATAAAGTAGTTCAAACTAGCTCCACCTCCAGCAGCTACAACAGTAACATGCTGCTTACACTCTGATGCTTCAGTATTAATAATCTAATGATGTCATATATAATAAAATATCAGTCAGAGGGACCAAACCACTACTTTTACTTTAATACTTTAACTACATTTTGCTGCTAATACTTATGTACTTTTACTTAAGTAGGATTTTTCATGCAGGACTTTTACTTGTAATGGAGTATTTTTACATTGCTGTATTGGTACTTTTACTTAAGTAAAGGATCAGAGTACTTCTTCCACCACTGGGTAATCACCACAATTATGTTACCTCTGACATCACACACGTATATTAACATTCCCACCCATTATGTAATCTAATGAACAAAGATGAGCAGTAATGAACTTCCTTTCACCCACGCAGCTTGTCATCCTTTTCGTAGGCAGAGACACAGAAAGAAGCTCAAACCAGTTTCTGCCCACACAGCTGGACCTTCTGCCCACCACCTTGCTGTGGTTAATGTGTTGGTTAATGGCGTCTATAGCGTCCTTTACACCTGGGATTAAATAGCAAATGCATCTGGATCCATTATCGTACAAACTGATCACACCATTGCATCTTGCATTTACAGCTGGCATTTATATGCATCATGAATAGAGATAGATCATGGCGTCTCGTGCTGGAACATGCAAAATGTAAAAAGGCCCTTCTCAAAACATAATACCAAGGCACACTTTTTGCAGTGAAAAAGGTTTCTAAGAGCAACTTTTTTGACACCAGCAACTTCATCTTTGTATCTTTTCTTCTATGGTATTTATATGCGTTCTTGTTTTCCACATTCTGTCCGTATTGCGATTGGGTTTGCTTGTTTTTTTTTGCATGCGCTATGCAAAGCAGGAGAGTAGATGGAGAGGTGGCAACAAAAACATGCATGGAGCTTTACTGTACAGCCTGGACTTCGTCTTTTGTCACATAATGGAGTGTCCTCTTCTACCAGTAGGAAGCGTGGTGATGACGGATCTACCCACGAGAATGACGTTTGTATTCACGGTGATGACATTTCTACCCATGGTGATGATGTTTCTACCCATGGTCATGACGTTTTTACCTGCAGTGATGACCTTTCTACCTGCGGTGATGATGTTTCTACCCATGGTCATGACGTTTTTACCTGCAGTGATGACATTTTAACCATGGTGAAGACGTTTCTACCTGCAGTGAAGACGTTTCTACCCATGGTGATGATGTTTCTACCTGCGGTGATAATGTTTCTACCCATGTTGATGATGTTTCTACCTTCAGTGATTACGTTTCTATCCATGGTGAAGACGTCTCTACCTAGAGTGAAGGTGCTTCTACCTACAGTGATGACATTTCTACCTACAGTGAAGATGTTTCTACCTGTAAAGTGAAGACGTTTCTACCTGCAGTGAAGACGTTTCTACCTGCAGTGAAGACGTTTCTACCTGCAGTGATGACATTTCTACCTGCAGTGAAGACGTTTCTACCTGGAGTGATGACATTTCTACCTGCAGTGAAGACGTTTCTACCTGGAGTGATGACGTTTCTACCTATACAGTGAAGATGTTTCTACCTGCAGTGAAGACGTTTCTACCTGGAGTGAAGACGTTTCTACCTGGAGTGAAGACGTTTCTACCTATACAGTGAAGACGTTTCTACCTGCAGTGAAGACGTTTCTACCTGGAGTGAAGACGTTTCTACCTATACAGTGAAGACGTTTCTACCTGCAGTGAAGACGTTTCTACCTGCAGTGAAGACGTTTCTACCTACAGTGAAGATGTTTCTACCTATACAGTGAAGACGTTTCTACCTGCAGTGAAGACGTTTCTACCTATACAGTGAAGACGTTTCTACCTGCAGTGAAGACGTTTCTACCTACAGTGAAGATGTTTCTACCTATACAGTGAAGACGTTTCTACCTGCAGTGAAGACGTTTCTACCTGCAGTGAAGACGTTTCTACCTGGAGTGATGACGTTTCTACCTGCAGTGAAGACGTTTCTACCTGCAGTGATGACGTTTCTACCTATACAGTGAAGATGTTTCTACCTGGAGTGATGACGTTTCTACCTGCAGTGAAGACGTTTCTACCTGGAGTGAAGACGTTTCTGCCTACAGTGAAGATGTTTCTACCTGGAGTGATGACGTTTCTACCTACAGTCAAGACGTTTCTACCTGGAGTGAAGACGTTTCTGCCTACAGTGAAGACGTTTCTACCTGCAGTGAAGATGCTTCTACCTATACAGTGAAGATGTTTCTACCTATACAGTGAAGACGTTTCTACCCACTGTAATGACGTCTCAACCTGTGATGACAGCGTTTCTACCCAAGATGCTGATAATTCTCCTTAAGCAAAGCTAGCCAGGCTTTACTGGTTGCTTTGCCAACTCTTCTGGTAAGCTACAGTAGTTATTGATCATTCTTGTTTAATCATGCATTGGTAATTGTTATATAAAAGTCACAATAGCCTAAAGGATGTTCTGTGCTGCAATTATGTGTTCTTTGTTGCTGCGCCTCATACCTAGCTGCACCACAGACCTACTCATAAAAGCATGCCCTCCAGTTATTATTGCCATGTTATCTAACATTACATCATGGAGGTCATAGAAATAAAAACTTATTCAAATGTATGCCCAAAAGGCCTGACTTTGAATACCTTCCTGTGGTTTCTGATTTGGACTAAGAGGAGGCATTGTTCAAACTCGTCACAGCACCTATAAGGGGCAATAGGAAGCTGTCAGAGAGGTGGACTTGTGACTGAAGGGCAGTGGTGGAAGAAGTACTGAGATCTTTTACTTCAGTAAAAGTAGCAATACAACAATGTAGAGATACTCCATTACAAGTAAAAGTCCTGCATTCAAAATCTTACTTAAGTAAAAGTACATAAGTATTGGCAGCAAAATGTACTTAGAGTATCAAAGTAAACTCATTGTGCAAACTGTCCCCATTTAGAGTTATATTTTTCATAAATTATTGGAATATTAATACTGATTTATTGACATACATGTACATGTAAGCAGCATTTTAAAGTTGTCAACGTGAAGCAAATCTTAACAATTTAGCTATACTTTTGGGTAGTCTAATCTATAACAATGCTATTTTATAGTTATTTTATAAAGTTGATCAAATGTTTTAAATCTAAAATATTGATCTGAAAAGTAACTAGTAATAAATATGTGAAATAATTGTAATGGAGTAAAAAGTACAATATTTCCCTCTAAAATGTAGCGGAGTATAAGTACAAAGTAGCATAAAATGGAAATACTCAAGTCAAGTACAAGTACCTCAAAATTGTACTTAAGTACAGAACTTGAGTACATGTACTTAGTTACTTTCCACCACTGCCGAAGGGTCACCAGTTTGAAACCCTGGGACAGCAGGGAATGTCTTGGCAGGGGAAGTGAATGAGCAACACTGTCATCCATCAACAGCTACTGTTGAATTTCCCTTCAGCAAGGCACTGACCCCCCAGCTCCTCAGTGGTGATACGATAAGGGTTTGTGGTAATACCAGCCAGCTCCCATGGGTGCATGTATGGATATCTGTAACCCTCCTTCTTCCTGCGGCTACTCCCCAAGGCCATGCTGGGGAGTTGAAAAGTTGAAATCGGTTCAGTTTTCCAAGTGGAATCAGCAGGCATTTCATCCCGCAACCACTCAAATTTTATTGGAGCTATAATAGCTGAGGTTCAGGAGCAGGACCACACCTCGACTCCACCTCTTCCTGTCATTTACTTTTATAAGCCTCTCTGACCTACATACCTGTCTGCTCCCATTCACAGAAATTATATGGCTACGAAAGATCCTTCGCCAACACCTTCCCCAAACCACAGTCAACATCATTCAGACGTCAGTGCACTCTGTCAAGATATTACTTTTTTACAACCATCGTAATCCTAATCAGTGTCATTAAAAACGTCCTAAAACTACATTCTGTTGATGGTCTGGCTTGGCTTATAACGTTTGAGATAGCTAGCTAGCTAGCTAGCATTAGTCATCTAAAATAAAATATCTTCGTATGTTGCCTTTTTCCCAACACTAGAGCGCAACTTCCCTCCAGAGCACCTCACAAATATCCACTACTGTGTGTGTTTGTGTACGTGTCCGAGAGAGAGAGAGAGAGAGAGAGAGAGAGAGAACAAAAGGAGAGAGCAGTTGGAGCAGTCACTGAGAAACTCTACTGGAGGCCTTGAACTGGATCAAGGACTTTTGTTTTTCATGCAAAAGGGAGCAGGTAGGTGAGTGATGGTGGGAAAACGTGCCGACACCTCATGCTGACAGCTTTATCATAAACTCTCTCTCTCTCTCTCTCCCACTCTCTCTCTCTCACATAAACACACTCACACACACACACACACACACACACACACACACACACACTAGTTTAATACAGAGAACAGTTCATTATCGAGCAATGGTGGCATAGAATTCATTACCAAGTTTTTTGATTTCAGAAAGTAATACAACATGTTTTAACAAAAAGTTAATATTGTATTTGTTTACACAAGGAATAGCGTAGAATATTATATGACTTTGTTTTTGAGCTATCCATCCCACTTTTATTTGTGATTTAGTGGATGAGTTGCTAAGTGATTTATTTTTCTCAATTACTCAAGAGATGAAATTATTATATACAGTAGAGCTATCGTATGTATTAGACAGGCTTTGAGTTGGTGTTTGTTGTTGTGTGTCTTAGTGGTTGTGTTATGTATTGAGTCTTATTGTGAGTATGAATGTTACGGATGTGTATTGATGTATTTTCTGTTATTTAAATAAACAAACAAACAAACAAACAAACAAACAAACAAACACACACACACATTGACCGGGCTTTCCCAACATCTTTCACATGTTGGAAAGAAACTGACCAAACATGCTAATGCAAATCTAATGGTGATGTAAACGCTCAAATTAGTGAGTCCCAGTCAGTCAATCCCAGCAAACCTTTTGACATTGAACAGATATTGATATGAGCACTGAGGCTGTGTGTGTGATGTCATAATGTGTGTGACATCAATCTCTCTCTCCCACTCTCTCTCTCTGATGTACAAGCCCTCTCATACACCACATGTTGCGGCTGTGTGTGATTTCACAGTAGCGTTTGTGACAGAATGTGTTATCGCTCCCTCCCACGGCGTCTCCCTCTCTCTCTCTCTGATGTATGAAGCGACTCTCACACCAAACATTGAGGCTGTTTGCGATGCTGTAATCAAGTCAAGTCAAGACCATCTGTATTATGCCTAGGAGGGAAAGTCGGGTCACAGCGGCATCCACATAAAAAAAAACAGTTTTAAACACAGAAACAATTACAAATAAATTGCATATATGTCCTGTTTCATAATCAGTGGTGGAAGAAGTATTCAGATCTTTGACTTAAGTAAAAGTAGCAATACCACAGTGTAAAAATACTTTGTTACAAGTAAAAGTCCAGCATTCAAAATCTTACTTAAGTTAAAGTACAAAAGTATTAGCATCAAAATATACTTAAAGTAGCAAAAGTAAAAGTAGTCATTATGCAGAATGGCCCATTTCAGAATCATATATATCATGTTATTGGACTGTAATTATTGATGCATTAATGTGTTCATCACTTTAATGTTGCAGCTGGTAAAGGTGGAGCTAATTTTAATTACTTTATATACTGCCGGGTAGCTTAACCTATAAAAATATATCATAATGTATTAGTTGATTTATAATTTGTATTAATAATCTAAATCTGCAAAGTAACTAGTTACTAAAGCTGTCAAATAAATGTAGTGGAGTAAAAAGTACAATGTGTAGTGGAGTAGAAGTATAAAGTAGCATGAAATGGAAATACTCAAGTAAAGTAAAAGTACCTCTAAATTGTACTTAAGTACAGTACCTGAGTAAATGCACTTAGTTACATTCCACCACTGTTCATAATATATAAACTCTTTGCCCTATTCACTTCTATTCTGTTCTATCTGGATCATACGTGAGACTCTCTCATTAATAAATTGCCGTGAAATTACTTATGGCATCACAGTCTGATGTTCCCCACCAGACAAACAGAGGCAGCAGTGATCTCCCCGGTGCTGGCAGTCACTGTGATTCTGGAGTCCTCCGGCTAGATTCCTCACAGATGAATTCCCTTCAGTCGACTGCAGACGCCTCAGTTACTCATCCAAAGCAGCGGGGAGGGGAGAAAAAAAAAAAAAAAGTCTGACTGCCATCGTAGGGAAAAATCCACTGTGGGATTCTCTTACACAAAACACAGTGAAGCAGTGTTTTGTTATCATGCAACACAGACCTGGAATAACCTCCCAGATGATATTGGACAAGCCCCGACTCTGACCACTGTTAAGTCAAAGCTAAAAACTTTCTTATTTTATACGGCCTACTCTACCCTGTAATGGCTAAAAATGTATCTTTTCAACTTAGCTTTTAAATAGCCTTCATTTTAACTGTTTCTGTTTAGGATCCCAACAGAGCTGACAAGGGCAAGTACGAATTTTCATTTGTCTTGTCCGGGTAATGCTTACTTGCGCATGAGTGAACACTATATGTGTGTGTGTGTGTGTGTGTGTGTGTGTGTGTGTGGGGCTTTACCCTGTATGATTCTCATCCATCTCTGGATGGTGAGGTTTTTGACCAAGAGGAGAATCTATGATTCTCGTCTGCCTTAGAGTAGAATCAGGAAGGACAGGGGAAAAGTACATTCAAGAAAAACATATGGGTTCACTCACAATGTCCATCTAAAAGTGGGAGTATTTGTTGTGTTCTTTTATCTTTCTATTTCACTTGATTTGAACTGCACTAGTTTACTTTTTAAGTCTTTTATCTTTTGTATCTCTTGTCTGTACTTTTGCACTTTTTAATTGTAAATCTTTTACCTTTACTGTATTTTCATTACTCTGTAAAGCACTTTGAATTGCCCCAGTGTATGAAATGTGCTATAGAAATAAAGCTGCCTTGCCTTGCCTTGCCTTACACTGTTAAATGTCATCAATCTGTCATGTTCAATGCATTCCAGTAGTTATTTTTGCGATGAAGTGATGTAATTTTCCTTTTTTGGTGTATCCACATTCCCTCAACCTTCTTCATCTACTTCTACTTAAGTTAGAATTTCCCAGAATTTCCCACACAGTTAGACTTCCCCAGAATTTCTCAGAATGCCTTTCGACAACCCCCAGAGAACAGACGTAAATTAAAATGATATGGCGGCTCTAGAAAGAAGCCCTCGCTCTTTGATTCTGAGCGACTGACACTGAAACCTGACGTTTACCGCTGATGTTTTACATCCTGAAACATTTTCTCATGTCAAACTCCACTGTAGCTGCTGGAAACATCTGGAACTATCTGTCTACGATTGGCCAGTTATCCACGAAGAAGAAAAATACACCAAACTACAAAATGGGCCTAAAAACATAAGATACATCACCAATAGCTGTTTTTTTTTTTGCAGTGTTCAAGTGTTTTAGAGTGGATTTTTCCTTTAATATTCCTTATCCCAAACCTTTTCTCATCAATTATGCATTGACTTGTAACATTCATGTATGATGTTTAACTTTTTGTTGAGGAAAGTTGCACAGTTACAAGGCTTAAGGTTTAAAGTTATGTAAAATGAAGTTATATAATCATGTCATATGACCCTAATGTATCATCTTGCTCACAAGACAATAAAAGCCTTAGGTGCTTTATAATACCATCCCTCCACTTTAGAAAATTGCTTCTGTTAGCAGGGTTTGAGGTCACTGATGGAGGCGTCGGACTGAACTGCGTCTCCTCCACTTGACTTCAGCCCCTCTTGACTTTGTTTTGCTTGAGGGGGAAAGGACTTGACGTTGGCACGGACTGCGATCCGAGGCGAAGCAATCACAGTGATTCTCAGAAAATCATCCAGATGCCAGAGAGAGACAAACAAAGTATGGCTCTGTGTTGCATCTGCTGGTCTGGCGTTCGGACAATAAAGGCGTGTGTTGAGGAGACTGATGCGGTGTGTGTGTTTCTCTGGCAGAGCGGGCCGGCGTCAACTGACCAGAAAGACATGATGCAGTGTGAACGCTCGCCAGGTATCCAGGAAACCATACACACACACACACACACACGTACACACAGCTCATCTTCGCACTTTGGGTCGAATCACATCTCAGTCAAATAACATTTGATCTCATTTTACCATTCGGTTGATGATCTTTCAGAAGTCATTCGGTCCTCACAGTCTCTTTTTTGCTCTCTTCCATTCAGTCTCCTCATCTCCATCTCGTCCTCGGTTCAAGTTAATTGCATTAAATCGGCATGATAGTCAAGAAATAAGGTTAATTGTTTTTTTCCTTTCTCTTTCTCTCTCTGCATCGTTTCTCCTTAGCGTGATTATGAGCTGCTGTAAGCGACGCTAAAGAGTAAATTGTGTAAAATATCTAAACTTCACGGCGAGCCGCTGCACTAATGGCTAATATGTAAGCACAGAGGAAATGTGCACAAGCTTTTCAAAGAATATGAAACTGGGCCATTGGATGTGGGAGATGGATCGACTAATATTAGCGATAAGATGAATGAATCGAATCAAATTTTTTTAAATCAGGGAGTGTGTGTGTGTGTGTGCGTCTCAACAGTTATTATGTGGGAGTAAATGGATTGACACACTCCCTCAGCACATGCGTGGGTTGACCTCAGACAAGACTAAGTGTGTGTGTGTGTGCGTGTGTGTGTGAGTGTGTGTGAGTGAGTGAGTGTGTATGATCGATTTTAGCCCAGAAGCCTCGTGGCTCAGTTAATGGCCTCTTTCCATCTCTGTTTCTAGACAACCATTTACCCTCAATATGAGAGAGGGAGTGGAGGAGTGGAGGAGAGAGTGGGAGGAATAGAAGAAGGAAAGGAGAGAGGGAGGGAGGGAGAGAGGGAGATGTACTAGAACATACAGTAGTTGCGCTATTATTGCAGCCTATAGATAGACAGAGGATGGAGATATGACATGATGGAACATGATGATGGAGTGATAAGCTCCATGTTCTTCCCTCTTTATCTTGTGCTGTAATCGAGGGAGGATGTAACTAATTACAATTAATCTCATTACTGTAATTGAGTACATTTTAGGTGGTAATTGTACTTTTTTGAGTCGTTTTGTAATTTTAATTTTATTTAAATATGCTTTCATTGAATTATTGTGTACTTTGCTACATTTAAATCACATCCATCACACAGTACAGATTTTGTTGGTTCTTCAACAAAGCATTGCATCAGAAACCGACCAGTCCCACGTTTTTTTTTTTTTTTTTGACCATGCAAACAAATAAAAATAAAAATTTGGAATATGGGGGACAAAACAGTAGAAGGTACGCTTTGCAGATCATGTGTGAGATGATGAATCAACTATGAAGGTGAATAGTTTTGGGACAGGAGACAGTGTTGCACAGGGGGGAAGGGAGCTTCAAGTCAGAGATGAACATTTAGGGAAAGTACTATTTATTATTATTACTTTATTTGAATTTGTCTTTATTATTTAAGTGTTCATATATATGTATTGTGTATATGTGTATATGTATTTAGATTTTCAGTCTGGACACTGAAAAAAAAGGAAAAAAGTAACAATAAAAAGATTGAAACACAGAAACTGACCGGTTTGGCCAACTGTGGAACCATTCACAGTGAAGAGTCATCTACTGTAGCTTTACTTTATTTTTCCAAAGAAAGAATCTAGTTTGAACTCTGTCCTCTCTGCACGTTTAGAATTGCATGGAAAAAAAATCACATCTAACAACTCTAACAACGTTCTCTATTGTAAATAGTAGCTCAGTATCTTTTACTCAGAGTACATTTTAAATTAGCTACATTTTCTTTTATTTAAGTAGATTTTTCCACACGTAATTTTACTTCTACTTCAGTAAAACTTCAGTAACAATACTCCTACTTGAGTAAGATGTTTTGGTATCTTTCCACCTCTGCAGATCTAAACTAAGATCACTGTTAATCCTTCTCGAGGCCTAATTTGATAACGCTGTGACACACTAGAGGCCTTTTTAAAATCCTAACCAAGTTTGAGAACGCATTGCATTACGCACATAATGATGGATTTCATATTTTTTTTGCCTCTCAGTCGTAAATCTGCTCACATTAGATGATTAGACGAGTTTCGCACACCTAACAATATAACTGAGTTTATCCCTCCTCTTACGTTACGGACGTCATCACCTCTAATCTTACAGGAATTTGTTTCATAAAAGTGGCAAAAACAACTGAGGCTGAGACCGCCAGACTCAGCTCAGTCTGCCTCACCTCAATGTAAACTCAACTCTCATTGGCTATTGGTGTGTTCCGGTCCTGGGATGAAAAGTGTTGTGTCGTAAATATCAAACATGTTTGATATTATCGAAATTCTTAACACTTCCAGATAATCTTTGCTGACCATCTGTCCTGACCAAACATTTGATCGGGATTTCCCCTCCGAATGTCAGGATGGGAAAATGTTGTGTAAATTGGCCCAGTAATCCTCTTGTGTGTTGCCTTAAAGCCACAGGGCATTATGCCAAATGTGCTTCAGTAGCTCGGAGAAAAACTCTACATAGCAAGGTCTGTCTTGAGTAATAAAACAAAGTTAACTCCAGTAAAGTTGCATGTAGTCTTTTACCCCTGAAAATCTATACAGTAGGAATCGATAAGGGAATCGATAAAGAATCGGATTGATAAGAAGAATCGAAAATGGCACTGGAATTGGTAAAATCCTAACGATACCCAGCCCTACACTCCAGGCAATTTGGTACTTTGGCAGCTCCAAGTGGCAGCAGGAGATAATTGTTTGAATTTTTTGGAAGTTTGAAGTACTTCATTACCCAGAAATCATGTAACATTGGACCTAAGACTTTCTTCTTCTTAGAGGCTGGCAGGGGTAAAGATAATGATTTTTTTGCAGCAGCAGGTTCAACCATCGATAGTAAGTCCAGCTTTCTCTGGACGGAGCGCTTGCTCGTTGTTGTAGGAGACAGTTCGGTATTTCATTCTTAAGTTTTGATATGTCACTCTCTGTGCACCATGAAGACCATCAGACATAATAATAATAAATAATAATAAATTGGGCAAATACGGTGAAATACGGTGAATCTATGGTGTCTCAATTAGTGGGGATGGCATGCTCTCCACTATTGTAGCTCAACTTTCTGATATAAACTGAGCTTACAGGTGTATTTTCACATTAAATCCATCCAAGTGCAACTTTAACCATCTGTGGTGGGAGGAGCCCACTTGATAACCCACGTAACAACACACCTGCTCTCACTCACCTCTTCCTTCTTCTCACATCTACAGGTTTCTAAATAGATGCTGACCCTAAACAGCACAATGGAAACTTAAAACGTAATTGAAGAACTGATTTAGTGCCTTGCTCAGAGGCGCCCCAGTGTTAGTTATTGATGGAGAAGAGAGCGTCTCTTATTCTGGAATTTGAACCAAATCAACCTTCAGGTCACAAGCCTGCTTCTCTAACCTCTGGGCTATTATTTTCACTAAAGCCCTTTGTAACTCTATTACAAAGAGCTCTCTTTGGCAAATGACTATTTAAAAAAAAAGTGATGCATAAGTTTAAAATATAGGGTTTATTATCGTTATTCACAAAAAATTAAGAGATAAAAGTAAATGCACAAGTAAAATGATTGTTGGTTAGTTAGTTGAAGGGTCAAGTTGCTTTTTCTTTATCTTGGCTCCAAAAATACATTGTTTTTCATTATGATCATGTGTTTTCCACAAAAGCATGTTTTTAAAAACAACTAGTAGCTGCTGGTGTGACTATAGAGGGGTAAAAATAAGGACTAGATTTGATAGGATTTCAAAATATAGTCAAATAAAACTGTCGTTTTGCAGCATAAAGCTCTGGAAATATAAGGTACAAATATTTCAAATCTGTACTTAAGAACAATCAAAAATGTTAGTTTTACCCCATGGCCTTGAGTGTAGCTTTAGTATCTTATCAGTACGTGCTCAGTGTGTGTTGTGGCTTTAGGAAGCACCAGGTTTTCCACTGACGATGACACATAACGTCAATCTGTCAAAAAACACCAAAACACCAGGGGAATGCCATATAAGGATTAACATACTGACCCCATGGAGCCACACACACACACACACACAGACACACACACACACACACACACACACACACACGTACACACATGCATTTGTGAGTGGCACCTTAGCGTCAGTGAGTGGCATCATACTGTGAGCCTTCCTCTATGTAATAACCACCATCTGTTAAGCAAAGACGTCAATCTGTGAAGCTTACTGGCACGAAAAACGTATTTATAATGACAAATATCCATAACTGCTCTCACACACATATACTGTAAACACCTAGAAACACAGAGAAACACAACTGGACACATAGAAGATAAATGATATAAAATGTGATTGAAAAGTTATTATCTGCCACATTTTGTATTTGCATTTGTATTAAATACAAATACAAATATGAGATAAATAATATAAAACGTGATCGAAAAGTAATTATCTGCCACATTTTCATACAAGTAAATTTCTGTTTTCTTACTCTATTGCTGATTGGCATAATATTGATTCAACATATCCAGTTAAAAAAAAGCTTTTCCACTGTCTGTGGAAAACACTGTATCCAACATATAGGACATTTCTGTCATGGATATTGAATGTTTTTTAAATGTTTTCCTTTTGAATTTGTGGAACTGTATATTATGGTTTGTCATGTGGCCATCCTGGCTGTTGTTGTTTTCTAGTGTCTTGTAAGCCCATATGGGCTGGGCCCATAAATGGTGCAGGACACTCAAATAAACACATCAATCAATCAATCAAAAAAGTCTGTTCTAAACAGCCGGTGTCTGGTAGCTCTTTCCTGGGAAAAATCCTCTGCCGCACAGGAAGTGATGCGTTTTACATTTCCGGTTTGTTTGGAATAAACCGCAGAAGAAGAACTGGGTAGTTAGCATGAGCAGTGATAGCCACCATGACTGAACAGACAAAGAAAAGAGAAACTCAAACTGCAGCAACAGAAAGCTCCAAGCTCCGCCCCACACTGTTTGATTGACAGGTGATCTGTGGGAAGTGCAGTGCAGAAACACCACAGTGATGAGGCTGAGCAACAAAGATGACTAAATCAAAAACACATGAGTCCCGTGGGGAAACTGGGCGGTTTCAGCAGCAAATAGCAAGAGGATAAGAGCAAAGAAAACTGGAATATGAATAAAAATGGAACAAAAAAAGTCATATAAACATACTTAACTGACAATTTCAACAAGAACATATGAAGTAGAAAACATAAATGAAAGTATATGACAAAGGTATAGATTACAGCATTAAGGCAGTGGGTGAAGTAACAGTAAGAGTAGCAGTAAAATGAATTGAAACAGAAAAACGGATGAAATGCACACACACACACACACACACACACACACACACACACACACACACACACACACCCCCCACACACACACACACACACCCACACATAAACACAGACGGACGCTATTTCCATCCCATATCTCCCTCCTCATAAGGTTTTAAAGCACAGGACACCCCCTGTGAAGTCACACCCCCGTCCCACCCACTTGGAAGTCTCACTCTAATATTGTCACGCCGACCATGAGTCACTTTCCCATACGTAAGAGAAAAAAAAAAAAAGATATATGATATATTTCTTCTAATTTTACCCCAGTTTTGCTTTTTTGTTTTTTTCTAGTCTGATGAGTCAGGGTTTGCGGTGGCAGTCCTTCAAAAGTTGAGGCTCTTTCAGACGGATTCTCCCTCCCTCGCTCTCGCTCATGCACTGAAACTTGCTCGTGCACACACACACACACACACACACACACACACACACACACACACACACTGTACACACACACACACACACACATCAGTGAATGTCTGTGAGCCAATCTGTGAAGTGGCGTACCCAGACTTTTCTTTTCTTTCTTTTCCAAGGGGCACACACACACACACACACACACACACACACACAAACACACACATACACACACACACAAACAAACGAACACACACACACACACGCAAAGCTACAAACGCAAGCCTGTGCATGCGTCACCCTCCATTTCCACAGCTTGTGAACTGATTTAGTTTTGTGGCTCCTCTGCCTCGGAGCTCGCTGCTTAATTATTTATTTATCCTCTTCCTCTCTCGGTCAGTGGAAAACTCCGCAGCCTCGAACCCGGTAGTCCCAACACTGACCGCCTGATGTACAGACACAGACCCACTGACATGAAAAATTCACAGCCGCCTGCTGAGTCACCCGGCTTACAATTCATGAGGTCAGTGCCTCGGCTCGACGGGCTAATGAACACGTGGGATAATGCGGCAGATAAATCCAGAAACGTGAAATATTTATATACCGGCCCGCTGAGTCATCGGCGCTCGTGGATGTGATGTAACGCCAACCTCAACTTGCCAGTCACAGAGTGAGTCATGGGAAATATAGAAACACGTTATGATGTATGTAACAGTGCAGAAATATATCAGATGGCCTTTGTGATCAATGCTTTCCTCTAGTGAGTATGGCAGTATTACCCCAGAAGGCATTTTTACTGAAATTAAAGGTGGCAGAGTTGACACACACATATACAGTGTGTGTGTGTGTGTGTGTGTGTGTGTGTGTGTGTGTGTGTGTGTGTTTCCAAGGCTTTTCCACTCTGCTACGAATGCAATTATGAGGGGAATCACGGAATACTTGTAATTATTTATATTTTTTTGCCATGAAAATGTTAAAGGGGGGTTATCCTAGGATGTTGCAATTCTTAGTATTTCTGGAGGGTGGGCCTTCCAGAATGGCCAGCCAATCAGAGCAGTAGCTCATTAGCATAAGAAGCTGCTTTTTTAAAACAACCTATTTTCTTGTAGGTGGAAAACAAACACTGGCAAGTGAATAGCTAAAGCTATAACTAAACAATTTTTACTGAAAAAAACTTAACAGATGTATTTTATGGATACCAGGCAATTATATAAAATTGCTGAAAAAGAAAATGATACCCCTCCTTTAAAGTTTTTAAAGAAATATCAGCTATCGGCAGCTTCAATCCAAAAAATATTGATATTGGCCTTCAAAAATCATATTATGTCAAACATATTTTGACCCTTGTATATATTTTATGTAATGTAATTTAATCAAATATGTTTATATATCACTTGTTTTGATAAATTTGTAAGTGTGGCTTGTTAATGTTAATCAAGACGATTGATTTGGTTAAAAAAAAAAAAAAAAATCTTTTTATCAAAGTACATTTGGCTGCAGTCAAAGGCCTTCGTCAGAAAACCAGGAAAGGAGACGAGGAGGAAGCAGAGGGGTTTATGGGAAATGTGGTCTTCATTTGGAGAAACACAAAATGCTACATGTACTGTAGCACCTTTAATGTTGTTTGTGACTTGTATTGGTCTGTGTCTCTGTTTGCATGTGTGTGTGTGTGTGTGTATATGTGTGTATGTGTTTGGTGTGTATGTGTCAGAAACATTTCTTACAGTTACGGTGCTTGCAGGTAGCAGGTCGTCTTCGCTGCCGCCTCCATTGGTTTCAATGCAGAAGCGACAGCAGCTTGGCCTCAGTGGCTCGGGGGGGCGTGTCCTCACCGCCACGCGCTGCCTGTGAGCGCCGGCTGCCCTTGTACTCACACACACACACACACACGGCTAGTTGAAGGATATGTCAGAGCATTTCTGTCGTCATGGCAACCACACCGGAGGAAACTGTGGAGAAGCTAATTATATACTTGTGTACAAAGATCTAAATTATAAGAATGGGCGTTCATTTTTATATACAGTTTGTGGGAGAGCCTCTTCGTCATCTCAGTTTTGGTTTTGTTGCTAAGATACCACGCATGTGTATGTGGTATTGCTTGCCGCGGCGGCCATGTTGCTCCCTCTGTGCCTGCCAGTCAAAACCTGCAACATCAACATCGCTGTGCAGCAGAGCCTGAGGTTCACACCTGCTGTCTGCAAACACGTTTAATCAATCAACCAATCAAAATACTTAATTGATCCCTCCGGGGGCAATTCAAGGCTGCGAGCTCATAACCAACAATATAGATCACAAAATACAAACATTAAGAAATCAAGATGTAAAATAGATATAAAAGAGAGAGAGAGAGAGAGGGAGAGAGAGAGGGAGAGAGAGAGACAGAGCGAGAGAAAGAGAGAGACAGAGAGAGAGAGAGAGAGAGAGAGCCAGCTCCGAACAAACTGTGATATCTTTGAACTCTCAGAAACCAAAATTTAATTAGCAGCCAGGATGAATGGACACTAGAGTGTGTGTGTGTGTGTGTGTGTGTGTGTGTGTGTGCATGTGTGCAGCGGGCATTCTCAAGTGAAAATTTTCCACCGCAGCCGTGTGACTGGAAGTGAAGCCCGTCCTGCGCAGAGGAGGAGCAGCTCGTTCCTCCTCGTCCCTCCACATGACAACCTTGATGTCCTTGTCTCATTCAAAGTGACACAGTGGTCTGCTCTGCTGCTGCTGATGCTGCTGCTGTGGAAATTTCCCCCGATGTTCCTACACACACACACACACACACACACACACACACACGCAGGCACACAAGCAGCCATGCACAAACACACACACGAGCCGCGCTGTTCTCCTCATGCTGATCGAACACATAGGAAATTAATCCCATCTGAAAATTCACACACGCACGCAGTTTATCAACACCAGCTGACAGGCATATTTTCCTTATGTTATCTTCGTGCGTAATGCAAAGTGTGTATAACTTACTCTTAATCACGATTTCACCCATATTGCCCCCCATCTGCTCTCTCTCTCACTTTCTCTCACACACACACACACACACATCCCTTCTTCTTCTCCACTCTATCTTTCTCTCTTCTACAGATCATCAGGCTTTACTCAGAATTGACTTTACATTTCCAGGGAACTCGGCAGAACGAGACTTATTATTCGCAATTAGTTCTGACTTGTGTCTGTGATAGAAGTGTGTGACAGTGTTCCTTTAGAAAAAGCTCTGGAACGAAGTGCTACTGCTAATGCAAGTCTCCGCTTTAATTCCGCCCACAGATTAATGCAGATTTCCCTGAAAGGAAAATGAAGTCCCGTCTCCTGTAACCCTGACATGCGTCGGTGGTTTCTTAACAGCGGCTTTTTAAAGGGAAATTGCTGCTGGATCTCAGACCCTGTACGCCTCCAGACGGACCGGTTTGCCTAAGGTAACGTTCACCTCGGCCTCGCTTATTAGCCAAGATGGACCGCGAGAGAGAACAGAGACAAGGACGACTGTTAATGCATTGCTATTTAGCTGTTATTTAACCACGTGGTGCCATTAGTTTAAAAGAAAAATCCATTCACTCTTACATATTACTCTTATACATTTTTCTTGGTGAACTCGTCTACTTCTACTTCAGTTAGTGATTTCCTACGTTTTCTTTCCCAGAATGCCTTTCGACAACCCCCACAGAACCGGTGTGCATTCAGCTATGGGTTAGGCTATACTATATGTTTAGGTAGAGAGAGCGATAGCAATAGTGGAGTGAGAGTTTTTCATCCATGTATCTAATAGTTTCTGAATTCTGCTAAATGTGTGTGGCATAAGAAGTACACTAGAAATCCCGGATTTCATTGAAATGTGTAAGAAATGCGATGTCCTATGCTTCAGTGAGACAAAAACAGACGATACAGATATACCGGACTTGACTGAAAAATTTGATCACATGGGCTTCCAAGTGTTTATCAAGAGTCGACATAATTTTACAAATTGGTGATCAGGCGGAGTCATAATTGCAGTAAGTAATGCTATTGGGGATAAGTGTGTGCAGAAAATAGTCCATAGTGATGCTTGTGTATGTGTACAAATCAATAGAAATATACTGAACTATGAGAAAGACTTGGTGCTCCTGGCAGTTTATATCCCGCCATACCAAGGTTATTATCGTTAACGAAAACTAACGAAATAACGAAAACTAGGTGTGAAAAAACATTTTTGTTAACTGAAATAAAAATAAAAACGAGGCTTTACAAAAAAATAACTAACTGAAACTGCATTGTGTGTTTACAAAACTAACTAAAATAAACTAAAATTATAGAGAAAATGTCTTTAGTTTTTGTCTTTGTCAATTTATTTCATACATAAGCCTAGTATTTTGAATTTTTGAATCTCGCCCCTGACAAATACCCCATATTACAAAAAAAGACTAAAACTAACACTGAAACTAATAAAAACTAAACTAAAACTAAGCATTTTCAAAAAATAAAAACTAAACTAAACTAGCAAACTCGCTTTAAAAACTAATTAAAACTAAACTGAAATTGAAAACAAAAAGTCAAAACGAAATAAAAATAAAAGCTGATGAAAAATGCACCATACAAGAGTAGATACTCTAATACTGGTATGTTTGATGATCTAACACAAGCTATCCTTGACCTTTCTATTGATATCAACTCTCTCCTCATCTGTGGGGACATGAATGCGCTCAAATACCATTGAGGAGAAAGTCAATGGATACATCTAGAGACTATGGCAGCTATGGCACTGCTCTTTTAGATATGGGCAAAAACTTTGCTCTTTGTATCTTAAATGGCAGATGCGGGAAAGATAGATATGTAGGGAAAATTACCTCAACTGATAATACTGTGATTGAATACATGATAGGTTCCCCCTTAATATTAGGCAGAGTAAAACATTTTTATGTGCATGATTTTGATTGCCTGTCATCAGATAAGCACTGTATTATTGAATTGGTGCTGTGTGGGAACTATAAAGTTCACAAGGAGGAACCAGTGATTCATCATGACTGCACACAGGATGCTGTTATAAAAGACGGGACAGAAATTGGTAAATGGCACAAGGAGAAAAGAGAGGAGTATGTAGAAAATATACAGTTAAGCAAATTGGATAATCTGTTACATAATTGGGATGTTATGTCCGTGCATGAAATAACTGATGAAATATGCAGGATCATGATTGATAGTGCGAGAGTTACTCTCCCTAGAAAGATGCGGAAAAGGAATAAGACTGTGCATGTGGAAAAAAACAGCATGGTTTAATTCTGAATGACGATATAATAGACGGGCATATCTTAAAGCAAAGAAGATGCATAATAAATGTAAAAGTGTGGAAAACTGGGAAAACTTACTAAAACTAAAGAATATAAAAAAGAATTGATTAAGGCGCGGAGAGCTCATAGAAAGAAATTGAACAATGAGCTTAGGAAAATGAAGGTAAAAAGCCCAAAGCTATACTGGGATATGTTGGCCGACAATAAGGATAAAAAAATGTCCTGTCCAGCTGAAAGACTTCTATGAGCACTTCAAAAGCCTGGTGGGGAGTAAACCCCAAAGGGATGAGTTAACACAGGAGGTCAGTAGTGCTGGTATAGATAAAGTTTTGAATGAATATAATAAGAGTACAGCTTGCATCTTAGGTAGGTAGGTAGGTATCTTCTTACCTGTCTATGTTAAATTGTTCAACACGATCCTGAGTTTAGGGATAATCCCTAAAAATTGGGTCACTGGTCTTATTGTTCCAATCTATAAGAGGAATGGGGATACTGAGGATTGTAATAACTATCAGGGTATTACACTTTTGAGTTGTTTTGGCAAGCTTTTTACTAATATACTGAATGTAAGGTTGCACAAGTTCTGCGAGGATAGTAGTATGTTGAAGGAAAACCAGGCTTCGAAATGGCTATTCCATGACTGATCATATATTTGTACTTAAACATGCTGTGGAACTGTTTTGCTTATGAAAAGGAGTCTGTTCTGTTCTTATATTGACTATAGTAAAGCATTTGATACAGTATGGAGAGATGCACTCGGGTTTAAATTGCAGAAAGCAGGTATTAATGGTAGATTGTTTAATGTCATTGTGAACATATATGACCATATTAAGTCCTGTGTTTTTGTTAAAGGAGCCAAATCTGAGTTTTTTGTTAGCTTGACTCTGGTCAGGCAGGGTGGAAACCTATCCCCAACATTATTTGCACTATTTATAAATGATCTTGAGGAATACTTGGTACAAAATGGATGCGAGCCAGCTAGATGTGGTGACGCCATGATAGATAGTTATATTAAACTCATGGTATTAATGTATGCAGATGATACTATCATTATGGCTACAACAAAAGAAGGACTTCAAAAAGCCATTGATCAAATGTTTTATTTTTGTAGGAAATGGAAGCTGAGTATAAACAGTAGTAAAACTAAAGTTACAATATTTGGCCATCACAAAACTGATGTTAAGAAGTACCAATTCTTCTGTGATGGTGAGGAGTTAGAAATTGTACATAGTTTCAAATACCTGGGTATTGTATTTAATTACAACGGTTCATTTAAAATTACTATTGAGGAACTCTGTAAACGGGCCTCTAGAGCTATGTTTGCTTTACTGTGTAAGTGTAGGAAGTTTGATTTAGCAATAGATATTAGACTAGAGCTTTTTGATAGGCTTGTGACACCAGTTATGCTGTATGCATGCGAAGTATGGGGGTTTGAGAAGACAGACATTTTAGAGAGGTGACATCTGAAATTCCTTAAGTAGGCCTATACATTGAAAGTTAAAATGTCAACTTGTAATAATATGATATATGGGGAGTTAGGAAGACACCCACTATGTATTGGTATTAAGAAGAGAATTATTGGTTACTGGGGGAGTTTGTTGAAGGGGAAGGATACAAAGATCAGCCAGGCAATGTATAATTGTTTATTTAACTTGTATATCACTGGAACGTATGTATCACCATGGATTACATCTGTTCAGCAAATATTAGATGAATGTGGTTTCTCCTGCCTTTGGTTGGATCAGAGGTGTGATAATATTAAATGGCTGAAGCTGGCAGTTGAGCAGAGGTTAAAAGATCAGTTTTTGCAGAAGTGGCATTATGAGCTTCAGAGTATGTCATCATGTGATTTATATTTTGAATTTAAAGAGTTTGAAAAGTATCTACTTTGTGAAAACAGGAGGTATGGCAGGGCTATTTGTAATTTTTGAGTTTCTAATTGCAGAATTCCTAAAATAACAGGAAGATACAAAGGTCTGGAAAGGAATAAAAGGTTTTGTAATTTATGTAATGACAACTGTCTGGGGGATGAATATCACATTTTGTTTGAATGTAAAAACACAAGCATTGTTGAGAATAGAAAGAAGTACCTGCCAAAATACTTTGTAAACCATCCGTCTATGTTTAAACTTATATTATTATTGCAGACAGATAAACCAAGGATAATATGTAAACTGGGTGCATTTTTGAGTAATGTTCTGCCTCTCTTTAAATGACTTAATTTGTGCTAAAGATCTATTCTGGTTGTTTACCATTGTCCTGCTGTTTTGTTTTAGGTTTGTACTCCATACCACAATGTGTGGTCTAGGGCAGTGGTTCTCAACGTGGGGTTCGGGGACCACCAGGGGTCCTTGGGGGAGTTTCAGGGGGTCCCCAGCAAACTGACTAACTGTTAAACTTCACCTTTATTTCATTTACAAGAAGTTAACACAGTTAGAGAATGTAGAAGAATGACTGTTTTGATTTGGAAAAAACAAAACAAATTGAAAATCTCTAAGGAAGAAAAGAAAAGGTTGAAGGGGGGTTCAGGTTTAAGTAACGCAGTAACAGTGCATTAGTGGGATTCATAACTGTATGGAAATCCCTTACACCAGTGGTTCTCAATGTGGGGTCCCGGGACCACCAGGGGTCCTTGAGGGAATTCCAGAGGGGTCCCCAGCAAATTGATGAATTGTTAAACTTCATTATTTCATTTACAAGAAGTTAACACAATTAGAGAAGGTAGGAGAATGACTGTTTTGATCATAGTTTCTCTGTTATCTCTCTACCTACAATACAGATAGTCATGAAATTCTAGACAAAATCATATCTAACAATAAAAATATACTCAGATTTGGGTTTGAGAGACTAAATCTCATCAAATGGGGGTCCGTGGGCCTAATGTGGACTAAATTAGGGGTCCTTGATATGAAAAAGGTTGAGAATCACTGGTTTAGAGTAAATAAAATCTGAATCTGAATCTGAATCTGATTTTGGTGTCTATATTCTCATCACTACACAGTTAAATTATCAACGGGACAATCTCCCAAAAACTCAGTTATATTCCTTTAACTTACAGAGCTTGATAACGCTGACTCAGCAACATTCAGAAACCCTACTAGAGTCTGCAGTCATATTTCCTCAGGTAATCTACAGTGAAAGCTGTATACCTAACCCCCATGATGGGAGTCCATACCATGATGATAGTTTAAACATCTGTCGCTCTTCTTTCCCTCAGATCTTACTCTCTTCCTGTCTGACATTCACCTGCAGGACCGGCTCACCTGGATCCCGGCCTGAAGGAGCCCGTATCTTACGGCTGGAAGACCCACTTGAAGTTTAAGAGAAGAAAAGAAAAGAAAATAATAGAAATGCACACCGTTTTGTATTGTTGAGATAAAAAAAATTCATAAAAATGTAATGGCCCAGAAGAGAAAGAGAAAAGATAATCAAGATGACAGATAACAGAACCACAGATGATATTAAAACTCATTAAGGATGAGAATGGAACAAAACAACAATATGCATTAATAACAAGTAAGGGAAATAAAATAAGTTGAGAATGAGATTCAGAAAACTGTTTCTGTCACTAAAGGCTGGGCTCAAGATTCAATAAAAAAAACCAATTAAAAATGCAATTAATACAGTACACAGAGGAGACGCACATAAAAGCAGCAGCAACATTAGATGTGATAAAACAAGCTCATGAGTGTTGAGCGTGTGAGTGTGTGTGTGTGTGTGTGTGTGTGTGTGTATGTGTGTGTGTGTGTGTGTGTGTGTGTGTGTGTGTGTGTGTGTGTGTGTGTATTTAAAAGACCTGCAGTCATTACCTGCAGTGTTTGACTTCCACCCATAACACCAGCTCAGCAAAACACACCTTTCCTTCACCTGGAAAGACAGACAGACAGACAGACAGACAGGCAGACAGGCGGACAGACAGACAGGCAGACAGACAGACAGAGAGAGAGGACAGATGGAGAGACAGAGAGACAGACAGACAGACAGACAGACAGACAGACAGACAGAGAGGTGGACAGACAGATGGAGAGAAGGACAGATGGAGAGACAGAGAGACAGACAGACAGACGGACAGACAGACAGACAGACAGACGGACAGACGGACAGACCGAGAGACAGACAGACAGACAGACAGACAGACAGGTGGGCGGACAGACAGATGGACAGACAGACAGACAGACAGAGAGAGGGACAGATGGAGAGACAGACAGGTGGGTGGACAGACAGATGGACAGACGGACAGACAGACAGACAGACAGACAGAGAGAGGGACAGATGGAGAGACAGACAGACAGACAGACAGACAGACAGGTGGGTGGACAGACAGATGGACAAACCGAGCACAGAGACGCAGGCTGACAGGTTGACAGATTGTTGCCTATGGATGAATCAACCAGTCCGGTACTGGCAGCAACAGTGCTAACTACTGACTCAGATATTTACATACCAGCATCTGGGATGATACGTGCACACACACACACACACACACACGCACGCACGCACGCACGCACACACACACACACACACACGGAATACATGGAGATGGGAAGGCACATGCAGCCGTCAGTAAGGGCCTTTAAAGCTGCAATGTGCAACTTTTTCACATTAAAATAACAGTAAATGAAGTAAATAAATAGGATACAGTATATAACACTTTATCAGTCTGTGACTCTGTGTGTTCATGCTTAAATCCCCCTGTTTGACTGAAATAAAATGAGACTTTTCAGTGATGTCGGGGATGTTTCGGGGTGTGTACCATTTTCTGTGGCCGTGGCCTTTGGTCAGGTTGTGGCTATCAAGCGGGAAGGGAAAGTCACAACAACAACAACAACGACGACAAAGATGGGAAATCAGAAAGAAAAGAAAGAACAGCGAAGCTAAATGTGCGGCAGATAAGACCCGCTCAGAAAAACACGTTGCTGTTTTGGCTGCGCTCTCCGCCAGCCTCTTCAGCGGCTGCTGAGGCTTTTACGGCTGCCAGTTACCTCAGTCTTCAGGCCCGATGACATCATCAAGATGACTTGACGGGTCTCGGGATGGGAACTGGACCAGCTGAGGGGGCGGAGAGCGGCGGGGCTAACAACACACTTCCTGCCTCGAGGCAAAAAAAGTTGCATGTTGTTGTTGTTTGCAGTCATTTTCACACAGAGAGAAACTTTTACTGCTCTCAGGAACTTCATCATCACAGCAGTACTGTGGCTGAGAAAACGAGTATATGGAAGAGTAGATATATGTATGTATGTATGTATATGAGTAGTTTTACCAGAGGTGGGGACTCGAGTCACATGACTTGGACTCGAGTCTCAGTTTTAATTGCTTGAGACTCGACTTGATGCATGAGACTTGAGGCTTGACTTGACTTGGGTTCTGGTGACTTGGGACTTGACTCTGACTTGTACTCTGATGACTTGAAAAGGTTTCTAAAGTCTTGACTTGAGATCTTGTGTTTGTGTAAATGACTGAGATTGAAAGTGATGAGATTTGTTCCAGCAGACGACTGAATTTAAATTCTGTTTTCTGAATCTGTATGGAATGATTGAATTTATTGAAGTTGAAACTGATTCTAGAAATCAAACTCATGATGCTCTTACCAAGTTTTTATCCTATTAAAACCATATTGCACTGAAAAGTCCTAGATATTTAGTTTTCTTGCCTCAAGACTTGAGACTGATTTGGGACTTGAGTGAAGTTGACTTGGTCAACTTCACTCAAGTTGACCAAGTGTTATAATCATACTTATAACACATTATAATGGCATCATAATGCATTATAAGTATAGTTATAATCATGCATAGACAGTTATAATGTTTTATAACATTATAAACACATTACTTACAATCTGTTATAAAGCTTTTTCATTACCACTTAAATGAAAAAGCTTTATAACAGATTATGAGTAATGTTATAAAACATTATAACTATCTATGCATGATTATAACTATACTGATAATGCATTATGATGGCATTATAATGTGTTTAAGTATGATTATAATGTATTATAGACACGGGCTTCATAGAAAGTGATCACTGGTATTTTTTGCAATTGTGGTTTTGTATTGTACAACACTGCAGATGTAGATGTGATCATTTTTTACAAAGTGGTTTGAACTACTTTTTCCAAGTAACTTCAGATAACACAGCCAGTGTCCCTTGAGGCCTTCACAGTAGCTCAGCAGCAGGTCAAGTCTCTGGGTCAACTCCTTCCAGGGAAAATGAAATGGCAGCTTGTAAAACCAGACTTCCGAAGCAGCTTCCTCAACCAAGTTCAAGTTCAGGTTCTGCTGTATCGTCATCTCAGCTGCATAAATCTACATATATACATCCAAATACACACAGACTGTACGCTGTGACACGAAATATCGTTTCTCCAGGCGCAAGGTGCAACAGAGATGTAGAACAAGACGAGTTAGTAATAAAACAAAAGTTCACAGACTGATGTGTGTGTGCTCTGTGCAGACGGTCCGTCTCTCCTGGATGGAACAGATTTCAAAACACACTCCGAGCGTCTCTCTTTCCTCCTCCGCTGTAAAGCAATTAGACAAACGGAAAGAGAACAAGATAAACGGACAGAGAGGAAAACACAGAGAGAGAGAGAGAGAGAGAGAGGTACATGGATGGAGAGAACAAAAACAAACTCGGTGAGTGGGAAAAGCTGCACCTGACCTCTTCTCTCTCTCTCTCGTTTCGATGCTCGATCCAACTAGCTCACTTTCTGTCCTTTTTTTTAATTTGTTCTACATTAGTATTTGTCATGCATTTGTTCTGTTCTGTTCCCTCCATGGGATGTGCTCTAATAAATGGAAGTAGGGCAAGGATTTCTCTGTACACACCCACACAACAACAAAAGGCACAAACACACACACACACACACACACACTTAGTATTATTGTACACGTGAGAAACCTTGAATCGACTACGCCTATTCACAGCTAGAGGAGAGTAAACTTTATTGTCCCCGACGGGAAATTTGTCTTGGGCACAGTGCTACAATCCGTTGCTTCACATAAAAAACATCACAAAAACATCACAAAAACATCACAAAAACATCACAAAACACGAGAAGCGTTTGACACGATGCTAGACAGTTGCTTCACATAAAAACATCTTAAAGACATTTGACTATATATTTGACATTGACAACATGACGGCTTAAAAAGAAACTGTAGGAATTAAAGTGCAAAGTGTTAAAGTGCTTGTGTATTTATTGCACATTGCTCTATTGCACTAAGCTTTAGCATTAGAGTTCACCTTAACCTTAACCTTTAAACAAAACCCTGAGTCTCACCCTAAACCCCAAGCGCTGACCCTAAACTGTCCTTCAGCAGAAGCGAGCAGCGTCATCTCTCTCTCCTTGTGAGGACAGCTTGTGCATCACAATCGCTCCGACTCGCACAAACAAAACAAACTGTATTTCCTCAGTGCGTTAAAGATAAGGGGACGCGCTCAGGATTTGTAGTTCCTGTGTAGCCGTTCTTGCGCAGCCACGGTTTTACGGCTCTGGTGGGATGTGCTCGGGGCTTCTGACGCATTTGCCCTTAAAGGAAAAAAACAAACAAAAAAAAAAAAAACACAAAGCTGTGCACAATGCAGTCCGGTCCACATGAGGCCGTGCGTTTCACTCCAAGGATACTAGGAGTATATGTGGATACTCCTGATAAGATAAGCCACCGAATTTGCCTGCTTTGACTTAAATTAAGCTCCGACATTGTTATCCAGCAAAAGTAGAATAAGCTTCAATTCCCAGATCACCAACTTTACATGCAACAAATAGGAAGGAGTAGGGTTAGACTATTTCCTTATTGGCCTTTTATTAAATATTGAATATCAGCCAGTCAGTGTCATCCACCCCCAATATGATGGAGGCACGGCAACATAAAAACAGTCTGTAAAACCGGCCATGAAAATCTATTTTCAGTGCACAGTTTGAGTTTGAGTTTTATTTATTCACTTAATTGTTCAACGTTATTTTTTTGTAAATGAGTTCTTCATTTTATAGCCCTAATGTATCCCAGAATTCCCTCTACCGTTGAACAGGTGGCTACCCCAGACTTCAGGAGCTGCTACTGTAACCCACCTAAAAGAATTTCGGTAACACTTTATGATAAGGGTCACTAAGTTAAGGGTTAGTTAATGCTAAATAAGGGTTAGTTAATGCTTAATAAGCATTAAATAACCCTTAATTAACAGTTAACTAATGTGTAATTTACTAATGGTGTTCATGTTAACTAAGGTATTAATTTATACATAATTTATTATTTATTTATTATTATTATAATAGTTTAAAAAGGTGACTATGAAATAATGTATAAATTAATACCATAGTTAACATGAACGCCATTATTAAATGATTACTAGACACATTAGTTAACTGTTAATTAACTTAACCCTTATTGTAAAGTGTTACCAGGATTTCATTTGTTTACATTCCATTGGAGAGTTTTAGTGTCCCATGATGGTCTAAATGCTGTTTCAGAGGCTTTTCCATCCTGATAAGAATACAAATCTGGAGGAAAGTTAGTTAGTTGTAGTTAGAAACCAATTGTCCGCAATGTGGAAAATTGTCTGAAAGAACTGAAAGCATTGCTTTTTACTACAGCCTATGACTAGGTCTTGTATTGTCACTGCCTCCTTGTTTTTTTTTTTTTTTTTTGTTAAACTTTGTTTATTGGGTTTTGCAAGAACGTACAATTGTGTCATTAGAGCATTTATAAAAAGTAAAAAGGTATATATTCCCTCTATAAAAAGACATTATAAAAAAGTGACAATTGACATATTGCTTAACACCAAAACAGCTTACAAAGACTGAGAAAACTAAAATAACACAACCACAAACAAACAGACAAAAAAACTGCCTCCTTGTTTTTATGTTATCTCTGTATATATGTTTATATTTTTCTTTATTTTAAAGCACATTGACTTTGGCTTCATCACAATCAACATGGATTTACAAACAAGGCAATTGCAAAAACATAGAAATATAAGAAGACATAACAGAAAAAAACAACAACACTATCAGCTATCAGCCACATCAGTCTAAAAATATCTGTATCACCTTCAGTCAAACCCTTGTAAAAAAAAAAGTATAAGGGCCAGAGCCACAGGACCAGACAATGTCCTACTGACCCTGAGAAATAAGGGCCAAGTAGAGCAATACAAGGTTTTTTTTTTTTTTCACGCAACACAACAAAACAGCAGTTGGCACGACAGAGAGCGCTGTTCTGCCTCCAGGGAGAACGAGTCCAAGAGGAGAAATGGAGTCTGTGGGATTGAATTCAGGTTGTTTCGTGCTGAGCTGGTGTTATGGGTGGAAGTCGGTCAGTGTGTGTGTGTGTGATGACTGACGGCTTTTTCATTTACATACAAACACAGAGAGACAATCCACACGCTCACTTGATTTATCTGAGTCGACTTAAGGCCTCGGGCAGCGTAACCATCCGCAGCGTTGGGCAAGTTACTCGGAAAATTTAATCAATTCCTCTTTACTTATTACTCATTTAAAATAGAAGAACATTACTTTACTAATTCCTCAGTAATTAGTTCCATTCCTCGTTCCATTACTTTGTGTTTCGTTGGCAGCAGTGGCTCCTTGTTTTTCCCTTGGTTTCACTTTGCTGTGTTGTGTATCAGACGCTTTGATAAACTGGATGTTGTGTTTTTCTCGGTGGAAAGTTTACAACAGACCAGAATGTTCTTTGATCCTCGACTGAGATTGATTCAGAGTTACGGGAAAACTTCCAGCTGCTGAAAGTCTGCGTCTCTCCCTCTCAGCCTCCAGCTTTTGTTTTGCTTTTTTAGCGAACAGCCGACGTAATCCTGCCCAGCATGACCGCAAGATACATATGAGGAAAACACCAAACAGGGATTTGGAAAAAACAAAACAAATTGAAAATCTCAAAGGAGAGAAAAGAAAAGGTTGAAGGGGGGTTCAGGTTTAAGTAACGCAGTAACAGTGCGTTAGTGGGATTTGTAACTGTATGGAAATCCCTTACACCA
This sequence comes from Centroberyx affinis, assembly GCF_046629955.1. NCBI lineage: Eukaryota > Metazoa > Chordata > Actinopteri > Beryciformes > Berycidae > Centroberyx > Centroberyx affinis. The sequence goes on from NW_027280248.1 coordinate 38,109, forward strand.
GTGGTTCTCAATGCGGGGTCCCTGGACCACCAGGGGTCCTTGAGGGGATTCCAGAGGGGTCCCCAGCAAATTGATGAATTGTTAAACTTCATTATTTAATTTACAAGAAGTTAACACAATTAGAGAATGACTGTTTTGATCATAGTTTCTCTGTTATCTCTCTACCTACAATACAGATAGTCATGGGAATTCTGGACAAAATCATATCTAACAATAGACATATTCTCAGATTTGGGTCCGAGAGACAAAATCTCATCAAATGGGGGTCCGTGGCCCTAATGTGGACTAAATTAGGGCTCCTTGATATTAAAAAGGTTGAGAATCACTGCCTTACACTACTACTGAAAAAAGTAATCACATTACTGTAATGCATTCCTGAGTAACAGGTCACCGCCCAACACTGATCATCTGTCATTTTAGTCCCGTCTGAATCTGCCATGTCGCTAATTTTTATTGACCACACTGCTTTTCCCTCAGTACCCAGTAAAAATAACTACTTGAGATAGCTGTGGCCTTTTCCCCCGCCACAGCTTAAGTTTTGTTTGGATAAACAATAACCAAGATGTTGAAATCAGACCCGAAAGTCTCAACTGTGGTCCAGACTTTGGATGACAGAGTTTGTTTAAATGTCAATTGCACAAAGTTATGTAGGACACATGGTATATTTTTGGTGAGATGACAACAACACTCAAATGTCTGTAATTTTGGAGACAACAGAGATCTCTTATCCCGTTCAAATCGGCATTACAGATGATATTACAGACGTCCTGTATTAATTACATCCGCCAAGGAGGTTATGTTTTCGGTGCTCTTTGTTTGTTTGTTTGTTTGTTTGTCTGTTTGTTTGTCTGTTAGCAGGATTACAGAAAAACTACTGGCCCGATTTTCATGAAACTTGGAAGGGTGTAGCACGGGCCAAGGAAGAACCCATTAAATTTTGGAGGGGATCCAGATCCGACTCACGAACAAGCAATAATAGCATGAACCCTTCTAGTTAATTTATTAATCCACATCGTCCTGACAACTAATCCTTTCCTGTCCAAACAAGGCTTCACTTGCTGTTTATGTCTGTTGTGTTGTTTCTGTTCCGCTCTCCTCCTCGTTGGGATGAATTAGGGCCACACACCACCTCCAAAACACTCATCGCTGATTTTTTCCCGCCCCCCCCTTTCCACAAACACACTCACCACCCGACCGACAGCGTCTTCACCCACACTCCACTGCACCTACACACTGAGCCCACCTCTTCTTCACCAGCAGCTTCCAACCTCAGGACAACTGGAGTCAGCGTGACTTCATTCAAACACAAAATTAGACTCAAAAAATGATGTGGCCTTCTAGCGTTTGGCTTAACTAAACCAGAACAATACAATAAAATCTCACTGGTTTGCTATTTACAAGTGTGAAATGTGAACAAGTATGACCTGGGAGAAGCTCAGGTCAGCTTTGCAGTGTGAAAATGGCCTCAGATGTTGGACGAAAAGCAGTAGGAGACATTTTATGCGTTTAGTATTTCATATGACTGACATGAGTTCATGGTGATAGTTGTAGTAAACAGATTTTCAAGCTTTCTGCAGATTCAACTATATGCAGCGTGAAGATTCTGCAAGGGTTAATAAATAAATAAGAAGTCGATGTGAGAGGGAAAACGTGCTCATGGTGAAATGGTGTGGTGTGTTGGCCGTGGTGTGGAGGTGAGTTGAACGAGTTCACACACATAAACACACACACACACACACACACACACACACACACACACATCAGGGCCACTATAAACATGGAGGAGGAACGTGAGCGTAAGTGAGAGGACAGAAAAAAATAGATGTTGGATGCTGGAGAGAGAAGATGAAAGAAGAGGAGAGGATTTCTGAAGATTAAGCCACCTGGCGTTCTCAAGGTCTCAGTATAATGTAATACAGTACAACCAAATTATTATGTAAAAAAACCCCACATAAAACACATAAAAAAACACATAACCAATTACTTATGAGACTGTTCCTTGGAATTTCCCACAGCTGACAAGAGAGCAAAAGCATTCAGTACATTGTGTCTTCAGCGGTTAACAAGAAGGTCCGGGGCTCCATGCCTGCTCCTTCCTGTGTTCTCCTTGTGTTCACATGGGTTTCCTCCTTAAAGGGTAAGGCTGGTGTTTTTTTAATGCATTGCTTACCGTCAACAAATCCTATGAAAATAACAAAATCAACAATGCGTTTGCTCTACTCCCGTTACTTTCTGACTTCCCACGTATCGTTTTTAGCCGTCAACCCGGAAGTCATTGGCTCCAATTGTAAGCTAAAAACCTTGAAATACAGCTCACAAAGACATAGTTAACATTTTAAAAATCGCTAACTGTTACCACGAAAAGTCAGGCTGTTGTAGTTATTACCAAATCAAATTCAAATGGGAACAAATTCTTCATTACGCCGGGGACTATTTTCGGTGCGACGGAACTACTTTCCTAAGATCGCAAACGTGTTTACAGCCGGCTTATTAAGTTGTTTGAGGAAAAAGTTGTTTTTTTTAATACAATAGAGTTCTGTGGCTGCTGGGACATGGCTGCATTGGGCACCGGCTACATGGACGAGACTTGCTGGCAAAACAAAATCATTGTTGATGTTGTTATTTTCACAGGATTTGTTGACGGTAAGCAATGCATTAAAAAACACCGGCCTTATCCTTTAAGTCATGTAGATTGGATAAATTGGTGATAAACAGTCTGATAAACAACTCTTAGTGTGATAAACAGTCTGATAAATATGGAAGCGTAAAGCATTCACTTGAGAAAAAAAAAATTGCCCTGTTGTTCTGTATTAACGAGATAATTATCTCCGAATTTTTCATGGAAAAAAAAATAATTCTGCTCTGTTTTTCTGAATTCAGATATCTCAAAATCCCAAGAGAAGCTCTCATTCCTACTTGAGAGCTCGATTTCATGGAAGCAAACATGTCCCGCCTGTTTAGTTTAATCCAGTTTTATTCTGAGATAATTATCTCGTTAATTCAGAAAAACAGAGCAGAATTTTTTTTCCCTTGAAAACTTTTCTCAGAATTCTGAGATAATTATCTCGTTAATTCAGAAAAACAGGGCACATTTTTTTTTCTCAAGTGAATGCATTACGCTTCCGTAGATAAACAAGTCATCAGAAGACCATTCATTCCCTATAGAGCACCAAGGAAACCCGGCTAATAAGTGGACAGTCAACAAGCTTGTCGGCTGAGAAAAGCTGCAGGACCAAAAGTTACATGGTCATTGGCTGCCAATCGGATTTCCCGCTGTTTCCCTACTGACATGATGTTGTATCATCATCAGTAGTTCTGCCTGGCAAGTGCTAAATGGGCAGAAAGTTGATGAAACAATGCTGTATCCATTGTAGTAAGCTCTGAAAGTTTGTTTATCCTGTGTATTTTTTTATCAATACTACCTAATTAGCACTTGCTGGCTAGAAATGTTAACTCTTCAAACATAACTCACAACATATATGCAGCCAGAGCTTCACACATCTAGGGCTGCAACTAACGATTATTTTCATTGTCGATTAATCTGTTGATTATTTTCTCGATTAATCGATTAGTTGTTTGGTCTATAAAATGTCAGAAAATGGTGAAAAATGTGGATCAGTGTTTCCCAAAGCCCAAGATGACGTCCTCAAATGTCTTGTTTTGTCCACAACCCAAAGATATTCAGTTTACTGTCATAGAGGAGGAAAGAAACCAGAAAATATTCACATTTAAGAAGCTGGAATCAGAGAATTTTGACGTATTTTTCTTAAAAAAATTACTCAAAAAATAGTTGGCGATTAATTTAATAGTTGACCACTAATCGATTAATCGTTGCAGCTCTACTCACATCGCACACAATCAAGACTTAAGCGGGTGGGAAAAAAAATGAAGGAATGAAAGTCCCTCCATCCTCACAGCCACAGCCGGTTGAAATGACACACTTCCTCCGACGACAAAAGAAATCTGAACTGTCACACTGCTGTACAGGTCGAGGTGAGAAGATGATACTGTGCTTTGTGTGGACAGAAAACTGGATGAAGACCAGGAAGGACCCAGGACTGTGTGACTGGCGGCCCAGCAGGTGCAGACAGTAGTTTACCTAACTTCTCTTTCTGCATAGCAACACGATCTGCCACATGGTTCACTTCAGGACAAGCCTCCGTACTCGAGGTGCTGCTGGGGTCACGCTCTCTGTGTGTGTGTGTGTTAAGCATTTGTTAGTGATATTATCTAACTCGCTCTTTCCTGGTTCTTCCACATTCCTGATTGCATACAGACTGAAAGAGCTTTCCACTTAAATGTGTTAAAAACGAGGTGAGAAAAATATTCTTACAGCTCATTTTCACATTCCTCTCCTGTGTCGGGAGTGTTAGTCGCTGTTGTTTTTATATGTAACAGAAGGGTGAAGGGAGGAAGACATGGAGCAAAAGCTGCTATATGCCAGAAGCACAGAGTAAGAGCGCCCCCTAGAGGTTAACAGGAATTATGGTGAAATACATACAGTATAAATCATGTGAATGATATGGAAAATGGATATAAATCATAGACAAATTTAACTACTAAATATTGGCCTTACAAAATAAAGACAGCATCAGATTACAACATTTTCAAAGTGAAGCATTCTTTATTAAATCTTCTATTTTCTACATGGCGGTTTTAACATTTTAAGTCTCTCCCACAAAGGCGAGAGTGACTGACAAAACTATTATCAGCAGCACCACAAACATGAGACATTCATTGACAAAACTGTTTGACGCATGCAGGGTTTGTTATGCAGTGGTTGACTAGTTTTTTTTTTTCAGGAGGGCGATCACATGGAACCAACGGACAAGACTTCGGTGGTGTTTCCACAGAGTCACTTCCCTCCTCTCCTTTGCTTCCACTTGACACAGCAGACTGGCCTAGTTGAAATTACAAAGACGAGTGTAAGGAAGCAAAGGAGTGGCTCTGAAAGTGAACCAGGTCAGACAAAGTGTAGATTGAGGTTTTCTTTTATGTAAAAGAAAGAAGAGGAGATAGTGCTTTGGGGATACACATGAAATATAATATCTAAGTAGTGATTTCAAGGTGTTTGTCTTTGGTAAATGTGATTTTAAAGGAAACAAAGGCTGCATTCACACCAAGCATGTTTGAAACCGTTTATTCAAACTCTGGAGTGTTTCCTCCTTTAGTTCGGTTCGTTTAAGCAGATGAGAATAATGCTGTTTGAACTCGAATTCATGAACTGCAGTGTGGTTTGTTAGAAGTGAGAACATGATCCCAACTAATTACAGGAAACACAAGGTATTTTAGGTAGGAGGAGGCGGATGTTGACATCTGATAGCCAGCAGTTCCTCATGCTTGGAAAGCTGAGCATGACAAAATGAACTGAGGGCAAACTGCAGTCTGGACTGATGCTCATATTCTGCTATATTCATCTTCAGAGAAGGTCAATTACAGCAAATAGAGCAGTAAAGTTCATCATACTGAGCTAAAGTTAACAGTGACTGGAATTTGGATTTGTTTTTCCCTCCTGATGCCAGAATCTCTAACCTGGAAGGATGATAGGTTACCGAAACTCTGTCCAATAAACAAGCTACTTGTGGATCATGTGACCTTTGTTTACAAGCCCTAGTTCACTTGAAATTTGGCAGTGTGAACCTAAAACAAAAATGCAACAAAGTCAATTTTCCACTGGTTTAGACATAAGAAAATGAACTGTTGGTGTGATTGCACCCTAAAACACAAGAGCACCATGACGAGTGCCTTGGACCTCCTGCTTTTTTTTAATGTATTTTAAGGTGGAATACAACAGCGTTACAGAGAGTTCAGTAGCTGTGTAACAAAAGGACATACTGTAGTATCCCCATGGACAGAAATCAGCACCAACATGATTTTCTACATAAAACAAACCAGATTCCTCGAACAAAACAACACTCAGCACTAAGTACATCCTCCATTTTCCTCCCAGAAAGCACATTAGCAGCAACAGACAATACCAATGCACTCTCTGTCTAATTATGTCTTAATTAATCTAAGAAGCAGCACAATACAAATCTTGAGTCATTCTCTAAAAGCAAGGCGCGATGAGGAGCTCGGAGGTGTTTGGCTGAAACATACTGTACTGTACTGTGGCTCGTGTTTTTTCACAGCATAAGATGTGTGATTAGATGTATATATTCTTTTCAGTCAACATTTTATTTCATCTCAAATGGCAAATGACACGTTACGATGAATACAAATGTGTGTGTGTGTGTGTTGAGGTATATGCTAAAAATGAAAACAGAAAAAGGATAGGTAGTATCTGACACAAAATAATCATCTTTCTCATGTGATTTACAGCAAATTAAAATATTTTTTCTTTTATTTCATTCTTCGATCCATCTAAATAGATATTATTCTTAGTTGCATGTTTTCAATAAAGGTCTAACTGTCTTTCTTCATTTATTACTATAAACATATTTTTTAGCACACATCATAAATGACTGCGATTAAAATCTATTCAACACTCGTCTAAGATGTGTGGTTTTGGCAATGTGCGTACATGCATATGTGTGTGTGCAATTCTCAGGCTTTAACTAGTATTTTCTCATCGGTGAGTTAGTTAAGATGCATAGATCATCGCAAAACATAGAGGAAACGTTTTTTTTAAAAAGCACCAATATTACCGTATCAACTCGGATATCTGTAATATTTCTATATTTGTGATTTGAAAGTGGTACTCGGTGACCCAAGACAGATACTACACTGGCACATTACAGTACACTCCCAAAAAGTACACATCAATTAATGGTAGAACAAAAAAAGCCCGGGTCGAATTTCTCCGTTTATGTATTGCACAAAATCATCAGTGCCTATTATTGGTGGAGACGATTTTCTTAAGTGTGCAGTGGAGTGAATGAGACTCTACTGACTATTAAAACAGTACTGTGAACTATTTGTAAACCTTTTGTGCAGATCCCAGGCAGACGACTCAAACTGTGAATTCGTTTCCCTTCTCAAAACTCAATAAACTCTGACACAAGTGAAAGAACTGAGCAGCTAAGGACTGACTGAACACTTTTTGAAACTATGTTCTCATGCTGATTTATCACATTACCACTGTTCTTTCATTGCAGTCAGTTTTCAGTCTTCACACTTCGGTCTCAGAGTGCCCCCTTGTGGTCAAACAGGTGAATGTCCTCTGCCAACAGAATTCAAAAAGAGTTTGGTTTGCTTAAAACCTCCATGTTTCCTCAAATTGTCTTCTTAATTTGTTTGCTCATTCTCCTCCTTCTTTTACCTTCCTTCACCAGAAATGAAGACGGTGATTGTTGTCATGGCGATGACCCCTCCTCCCCCTCCCCCCCCCCAACTCCCAGGTCGCCGCGGCTCGTGGGTGACGGAGCTCCTCACTGCCTCTTGCTGTCCAGGACGGCCCTCCAGTCGTCGGCCCAGGACAGCAGACGTCTCTGGCAGGGGCTGATGGGAAGGTGTTTGTTGTGGCAGGCGGTGAACAGGATGTGCTCCCACGTCGGCCTCGGCTCCACGCCTGTTACGGAGACAGGTTCGGCACAAACATGACGTTAACGGACGGACACGTGATCGTTCAAAACATTTGTCAATCCAGCGGATCTTGAGTAACACAGAACCTACAGCGTGGCGGCTGTTGTGTGTGGCGCCAACGAACCGGTGAAGAAGGTGCAAACAATGGTAAAGCCCACGCTCCGTGACACCGTTACGCAATCTCTTCCTTTCGCTCCATTTCTGGAACAAACATTACTTTTCTTCTTGCCACGTTTCTTTCTTCCTTCCTTTCTATGAAACACGTATGCACACACACACACACACACACTGTTCATTTTCACACTATTTCTAAATTTAGTCAGGTTTTAATTATGTTATATTGATTCAGTTTAGTCGGTTACTCACTGACAATTAAAATGGCAGATCGATAAAAAATAAAAATCTCCACTGCAGCAGCTCTTTAGATAAGAAAAAACTGCACTATTTTGCATTTGCGCTATATTTACATTTCTCAATTTATCTGTTGATCTGGGAGCTGCCAAAATATACACTGTGATAATTTTGGGAGTGTGGTCAAGAGGGACAAAGAGCTGTTGCACTAGTTAATGCATGTCTGTGGCTGGATAATAATAAACTACATCAAACTAAAGCTGTGATCTGTAACATTTTCCTAGAACCGTTTTGCTTCACTCTGTCACCGACTGCTCTAACACAACAGTGATTCATCCGGTTCATGAAAGCTTTTCCACCGTCTGTTCTAAACAGCTCTTTCCCGGGAAAAATCCTCTGCCGCACAGGAAGTGATGCGTTTTACATTTCCAGTTTGTTTGGAATCAACAGAAGAAGAAGAACTGGGTAGTTAGCATGAGCAGCGATAGCCGCCATGGCTGAACAGACAAAGAAAAGAGAAACTGCATCAACAGAAAATCCAAGCTCCGCCCACACTGTTTGATTGACAGGTGATCTGTGGGAAGAGCAGTGCAGAAACACCACAGTGATGAGGCTGAGTGACAAACATGGATAGAAAAATAAAAAAACGAGGAACTAATCTGTAATATTGTCACGACACAGAATTTCTATTTGTCGTAAGAAAACGTTCGTCAGCGGGCATTTTCGTCATTCACTTGGTGATGAGATGACGCTACACACACACACACACACACACACACACACACACACACACTCACCAAGGATGTCAGGCTTGTCATCTATGAGGATATCTCCAGTAACCACCGTCTTGTCTCTGGTCAGGATGACCTGCTCCAGAAAGTCATGACCCAAATGCTTCTCTACCCAGGCATACTGGAGGGAAACACACACATACACACACACACACACACACACACACACACATATCAAAATCAGATGTGATTAGAAAAAGGAAACACAGTAATCACTTCCCAAACTCCGTGGACTGCAAAGGGAACCGAGCGTGTGTGTTGGTGGTCAGCTTACCTTCTCATACGGACAGTGTTTGTAATGTTTTATAGGACTGGTGCAAATAAAGACATCTGTGCTGCGGAGAGAAAGACAAACAACAACAGGATCAGAAGGAAAAACTGACAAACATACGCGCATTTTTACATTTCAGTAGGGCTGCAACTAACGATTATTTTCATTGTCGATTATTTTCTCGATTAATCGATTAGTTGTTTGGTCTATAAAATGTCAGAAAATGGTGAAAAATGTGGATCAGTGTTTCCCAAAGCCCAAGATGACATACTCAAATGTCTTGTTTTGTCCACAACCCAAAAGATATTCAGTTTACTGTCATAGAGGAGTAAAGAAACCAGAAAATATTCACATTTAAGAAGCTGGAACCAGACAATTTTGACTTATTTTTCTTAAAAAATTACTCAAACCGATTAATCGATTATGAAAATAGTTGGCGATTAATTTAATAGTTGACAACTAATCGATTAATCGTTGCAGCTCTACATTTCAGGCATTTAGGCAGGGATTCAGTATCTTACTCAAGGACACCAAAAAATGGATGTTGATGGGACACACTGGCTCCAACATGTGACTTTTCAGGTGCGGGACGGTCTCTCTAATTGCTAAGCCGTTCTTCCACCCAATGTACATTCACAATGAATTTTGTTTCCCCCTGCTGAATGCGCTGTACACTTTGTTTTTCCCCTCACTGCATGTTAATCAGTTCCGCTCTTTATTGACCGTTAACGCGCACGGGACGGTGCACCTGTACCTTCCGTATTGGGAGAACACAAAGACAGAAAACAGAAGTGACAAACATGAGATCATGCCATATGGTTGTTTCCCTGGAAAGAAAACATGTTCGTTCACCGAGCGGAGGCGGCCCGAAGAAACCCATTCAGTTCCACCATGAGGAGGAAATGTAAACAAACAGTTTCATAACTAGGAGGGCTATTTATAGACGTTCTTCCACCTTACCGTGTGCTACCGGCAATCACAGCCTCTTCATGTTTACAGAGTTAGTAAGTGAAACAGCTGTTTAACACACTGTATGCTATTTGGAGGATGCTTTCCCAAACACGTAGTGAGTGCATCCGTTTTTAGCCTGTGCAGTCCCAAAGGGAATCAAACAGACCGATGCTTCCCAGTTCAGTCCCAGTCCCTTTAAGCACAGACAGGCTTTGCCCTCTCTCCCAATTGTGGCTAATGCACTTTTTTTTTCACCCTCACTCATGGATGCAGCATTCAAGTTATGGTTGAGGAATGGTCTAAAACGGGTAAAGGATCATTTTAAGGACGGTGTGTTCATGTCTTTTGAGCAGTTAGTGAGTGAGTACATTATCCCCTGCTTGCATTTTTTCAGGTATTTACAGGTGCATGCCTTTGTTAGGAAGCATTTCTCTTCTTTTCCGCTGCTCCCGCCGAATAGTTGGACGGACGAGTGGTTGGATGGGGACCCAAATCAAAGGGGAGTTGTGAGTAGATTGTATTGTGCTATTCAAATGATTGCCTCCCCGTCACTTAACCATATTAGGGCGGCTTGGGGGGAGGACTTTGGCTATGAGATCTCGGATAGCTCCTGGCAATTGGCAATTAAGAGAATACATTCAACTTCTATTTGTATCAGACATGGTTTGCTTCAATTTAAAGTGTTCCATAGGCTTCATCTCTCTAGGAGCAGGCTTGCCAGGATATATCCGGACATAGATCCAACTTGCTCCCGATGCCATCAGGCTCCAGCCACCCTCTATCATATGTTCTGGTCATGCCCAACGTTGGTAAAATTGTGGTCTTCTATTTTTGAGACTTTTTCTTATATTTGCGACAAGAAGATCAGCCCTGACCCCGTAATTGCAGTCTTTGGTGTGGTCCCTGACGAGGTGGCGGTATCTGTTGCCCAGTCAGACGCCATAGCCTTTTCATCTCTATTGGCTCGACGCCTTATTTTATTTAATTGGAGATCAGCTACTCCTCCTACACACAGGCGCTGGGTTGGGGATGTGATGGCGCATTTAAAGCTTGAGAGGCTGAAATACTCAACCAGGGGATCCACCCAAAGATTCTATAGAGTCTGGCAGCCATTTTTGGACTACTTTGACCTGGAATTCCATGTTAGAGACACTGAAACATAGGACTACGATCTAATTGATTGACAATCTCTGTAATATGTGTAATAATTTGTTTTTTTTTTTATCAGTTGTTTTTATTTTCTCTATATCTTGTAGATGTCTTTTGTGGTCTCGTCGATTATATGTTTTTGCATTTAAAAAGCCAATACAAATATTTGAATAATAATAATCAGACTGATGCTGCTAATACCGATGTTTTTGGATTGAAGCTGCTGAAAGACAATATTTTATGCCGATATTCAGTATTATTAAATTTGACCATTTTTTATGCCGAAAAATTACAAGTACTCAATGTTTCCCTCCCGAATTTTCTTCTTGTCAGGGTGGAAAAGCCTCTGAAGCAGCATTCAGACCACCATGAGACACTAAAACTCTCCACTGAAACCCAGACTAATGAAATTCTTTTAGTATCAGCAGATCGTTTAAGGCAGGGAGACCCACCACACCTATTCAATGGTAGAGAAACTATATAATATCTCTGAATAATTAGTAAATAATAATAATGATAGTAAATAAAATGTGCAAAGAAAATTTAAATTTCACTGCAGGTTTTACGGACTGTTTTTATGTAGCTGTGGTCAGGGAGGAACCTGGGATGACTGGCCAATATCTGATATTTAAAAGCCCAGTATCGGCCTGATATATCGATGCAAAATTAGTGCCATGTAGTGCTGAAACGATTAGTTGATTGACGGAAAATGTATTGCTTATAATGTTGATAATAGTCATTTATCAAGTAAAAATACCAAGCATTTGCTGGTTGCAGCTTCACAAATTCTAGGATTTGCTGCTTTTATCCGTTTCATATGATTATAAAATTACTACTGTGGGGTTTTGGGCATTTGTCATTATTTTTGACATTTTATAGATTGATTAATTGAAAAAATAATTGATACGTTATTGTACATACATTATTCATTAAATAATCATTAGTTGCAGCCCTAGTGCCATGCTCTACCTATTGAAGCGATGCGGAAAATCTTTTATATTGTAACAGCAGTAACCAAAATCAGTTTAATTTATCATATGAGTGAACTGTGTCGTCAAAACCTACTTGTCCATCTTGGCCATCTCCTTGACAGCCTCCACTCCTCCTGGCAGCGGATCCAGCTCGATGAAGAAGTCCTTGGACTCCCAGATACTGATGGCCTTCGCCTGGAGTCAGCACACACACACACACACACACACACACACACACACACACACACACACAGAGCTTATCATCAACCGTGTACATTGGATATATCTACACGTGTGTATGTGAAGGGGGGGTATCCACGTGAGCATGTGCGCTCCAAAGTCTCTAGTTAAATAAATATATTTATCAAGTAAAAATGCCAAACATTTGCTGGTTACAGCTTCCCAAATGTGAACACTAGCTTGTTTTTTTCATTTTTTCATTTCATATGTTTGTTTTGGCTGCTGTCAGACTAACTTAAGTTAAGTCAGCAATTTTTAAGAATCACTTTGGGCTCTGGTAACTTGTGATATGCATTTGTCATTATTTTTCACATTTTCTAAACTAAATGATTCATCAATTAATCGAAGAAAAAAAAAACGATATCGAAAATGAAAATAATCGTTAGTTGCAGCCCTATAGCTCCACAGCTATTGAGAATGGCGGGGATAGTATGCAAATGTATGAGTGCACATTTACAATTCAGTTACAGTTTTATATCTACACACCAACCCAGGGCTTTGGGAGACCCTTGGTGGTGCGGGGTCCTAGGTCAGGTCCCCTTGGCATGCCCTGCCGGTCCTCCAGGCAGGCGGTTCACTTACACACAGGTCAGTCCTCAGCTGCCCGTACTGCGTTGACACCCAGAACCCCCTCCTGTCATCCAGGGTGATGTACGGCTCGTCCGGGTACCTGGCCCGGTACTTCTTCAAGAACCCCCCCTCGAAGTCCGCCAGGACCCCGTCCATGTCAACCAGAACCCGCAGTCGCTTACCGGGGGAATAGGAGGACGACATGTTTACGCAAATCCTCTTAAACGGATCACGGAGCAAGGTTTTCCCTCTTCCGAGCAGGCGTGTTGCTCCTGGTAGTAAAGACATTGTTGACTCTTGGCTGGTTGCAGTAGTATGACTGTTAACCCTTTGCAAACGGCGCGAGGTAAAACGGTTGAAAAGTCCGCATGAGAGCCGAAAAGTGGCCAACCGCTGCGACAAACAAACCGCGTTGTTGTTGTTGTTTTTTCCACTGAAATTAACGCGTTACGGTTTGTTGTCATTCGTCTGTTCGTAAAGTTTCATGTTTCACTGCTAGCTTAACTTTGTCATTCTGGGAAGGAAAGCTGGGCCGCTCTCTGCTAGTCAGTCAGAGTTAACGGCTGCTAGCTGGCACGCTAGCAGCGAGCAGGTCAAATGTGACATGCCTTTCACCACAGTGGACTGGGACTTGTTTACATCGTTTGTCACTGAGTTTTAACTGCTCGGTATCTATCCGCAGCCCTTGTCAATCCTGCAGCATCTGTGACACCGGCTGTTGCAGCAGCCTGTACTAAAAATACTGCCTTGTTCCCCTTCTAGTAGGCTACTACTGTAGTGGTGTAGCGCCAAGGGGAAAAAATACTCTGAAGAACAAGCTGTACAAGCGCTGTTGCAGCAAAGATAGTATAGCAAAACGAGATGGTTCACACCGCCGTTTCTTTGAACGTGTATGATCAGACACCGCCGGGATTATCTTATCTACAATATATAATGATATTAATAATACTACTAATACTACTACTACTACTACTACTACTACTAATAATAATAATAATAATAATAATAATAATGATGACAATAATAATAAATGTTCAAGTTGCAAAAAAGAGCAAAAAAGATTATATATATATTTTTTTATTATTATTAGCCTATTACTGCTACTACTACTATATTACTACCACTACTACTACTACAACACTACAGGTTTGCTAGTTCAGTGGTTCTCAACCTTTTTCATATCAAGGACCCCTAATTTAGTCCACATTTGGGCCCCGGACCCCCATTTGATAAGGCTTTGTCTCTCAAACCCAAATCTGATAATATTTGTATTATTAGATATGATTTTGTCCAGAATTCCATGACTATCTGTATCGTACGTAGAGAGATAACAGAAAAACTATGATCAAAAAAGTCATTCTTCTACATTCTCTAATTGTGTTAACTTCTTGTAAATGAATTAATGGTGAAGTTTAACAATTCATCAATTTGCTGGGGACCCCCTGGAACTCCCTCAAGGACCCCTGGTGGTCCCCAGAACCCATGTTGAGAACCACTGTGCTAATTCACTCAACAGTTGAGTGTTGGCTTGTTAAGGCCAAATCAAATCAACAATAATAATGTAGCATAGTGCAAACAGTAGCAAAAGTATGAGTTTTCAGTTGTGTCTTAAAAGAATATACAGAGTTTGCTGATCGTATATGCTCATACAAGTTGTTCCATAGTTTAGGGTTATTTACAGTGAAAATGCACAATCACCTTTGGTATTTAACTGTCTTTAAAATTTTAATGGTCAAAAGTTGAAAGTTTGTCTGTTTTTAGTTTTAAGAGGAGCGACTGTATCTATCACAGCCGAGTAAAGGATGTTGAAATTCTCAACTAGACTTTCTGTAATGGAGTTTGAACACAGTTGAGTAAAAACAGTTTCAAATTTACTTGCAGTAGGAGAGTCAATCATAGAGGACAGATATTGATAAGAGAAAAACAAGGAATGCCAAAAACAAGTGCATGATGATCGGAAACAAAGGAGTCCCTTGAGTCGACACTGTTTACAGTAAGGCCAAACCTCATTACAAGATCAAGTGTAGGACCGGATTTATGAGTAGGTGTCTAATTGTATAAAGAGGGGGCATCCTGGTGGCTCAAGTCATGTAACTTTGTATCTGTGGTCAAATCTGGCCTGGGACTTTCGCCACATGTCATTCCCCTCCCTCCCTCCCCCGGCCCTTCCTGTCTCTCCCTCCTGTGACCTATCTAATAAATGCAAAAATAAAATCTCATCAATCTCATATTATTGGTCCAACATAGATATCATAATATAAGAATATGAACTATGTTATACATAGCTATTATCAAAGATGACATCTGAAAATATGGTTATGGTTTTGAGGCAGATGAACCAATCTTCTTATCGGAAAGAAAACCACAGAGACTCAGAAGAAGACACAGGTTCACATTATGACATTTCCTCAACTGACACAGGGTTACACCATAACACCGGGTTTCTAAAAGCAGACCTCTGAGAAATTAGATGGAATGGCTTCATGTAAGGAAAAATAATGACTCAAGCCATACCAAGGAACGAGTAGCCTATGTGGATTGATAGTGTTGAAATTATGTTTATCAGCTAATTAATTAAAATTAGATGCCAGGATACCTTGTAATGAGATCAACCCTGAGGTTACAGATATCTCAAAGAACCAACAATGTAAAGATTAGTTTTTCCTCATAATTATCTGTAAATTAAAGGAGCATTACCAAAATTGTCAATGCCAAGAAATAAACCCAATTCGTCAGCCTGTTGTATTTGGCAAATTCTCAAAATTATATGGGCTATAACTTATGCTTATAACTTATTTGGTCTGCAAAAATAGTATCATGCACCTCTGTCAATAAGTCACAATGATTGTAAATTTTGGGAAAATACAAAACAGTAACTGTCTCATCTTGAGTCCTGTTTATCTCCCGTGATAGTGTGTGTGTGTGTGTGTGTGTGTGTATGTGTTACTCAGATGATTTCAGTCTTTAGTCTTATGATTGAAGACTTCAGTTAGACATGACTTCTTAGATTTTATAACATCTTTGCTGAAAACCCGGAAGCGCTAACGTCAGTTCCTGTATTTATTTATTCTTAAAGCGGCAGTTGGTTTAGATTGCGCTGAACTGAAATGACAGTGTGGTCCGAAACACCCCGCTGTGGTCCTTCAACATAAAATGCTGGCAAAGTAAATTACGCTTTCTTAATAGAGAAACAAGAGGGTAAGTGAAACGAGAAAGTTATTTGAGTAACGTTAGTACAATCAATATCAATCAATCGTGTGTCTGTGTCTTTAAGAATCTAATGATCGGATCGTAAATCTCGTTGCAGTCTGTTCCGTTCTTACAATCTCGCGATACCTTCACCTCAGTGGCGGCTGTGTGGCCCCCTATCTCAGTCCGGACGGAGTTGTTTCTGACGTTTGAATGAAAAACAGTGTGAATTACCTCCACTTTGGACCCAGGAAATAATGGCTTCAGCCTTGGAGCAGTTTGTGAACAATGTGCGGCAGCTCTCCGCTCAAGGTACGCGTGCTAAACTCATTTGAGTTGGAACTATTAGCTAGGTAGCTAGCATATGCTAACCAATGCCTTGCCGATAGCTAGGCAGCCAAACTGAACAGAGGCTTCTTTTTGCTTTATCATGTAAACACACCGCTAAAATGTATTTTTCGGGCAGCGAGACTTCTTTAAAGTATTCCCAAAGGATGCGTTAGTACACAGGGACGCCAAGGATAGCCTCGGACCATGTAGCTACCCAGAAAATATGTTAAAATCATACTTTTTGTTTTTGATCTAGAAAATAATTTCTGGGGACTGCCTACCGGTAGTCCCGCCCTGACGGCACACGATTGGCTGGAGCGCTGGATTTGCGAATATTATTGGTCCAAAGTCATATCTGTCAACCTACATGCATTGCCTCCTTTGCAAGGCCTTGACAGGACACTTGACCGGCCGATTTATTTTACAGTAGTCAGCCACAGCACGATGGTCCTAAACAATTTTGTAAGTCAGTTTGTGTTACACCAGTGTAAAGAATAGTCACCAGGCTCTCGTTGGTGAGAGCGACGTTATTTTATTACACATTTGATCAGTAAAACAATTAGGAAAATGCCTGCAACATACTACAATGATATTGCCCTCTCCTGTTTTGGGTTTTTTATTCATATAACCCAACAACATGAACAATAAGTAGTGGTTGTTGTAATAACAGTGCTAATTTTGGATGCTGTGATTCAGTCACATCTTTGTGCAACACAGTCAGTGTGTCTTTTGGGTGAGCTACAGCATGCAATAAGCCTATGTTTGTGTGCCGTGAACATTATGGCAGCAAATCCAAGCATAATTAAATAAATAAGATTTAGGGCTGCCTAAAAATAGTGATTATTTAAATTTAATCTGCCTCAAGGACTAGGCCCTAGTCTGCATAGTCTGGTCTAGACATTTCAAGATATCTGTGGCCTTCTTCCAAAGGTCTAAACAGCATCCAAGGAGGTCCACAGTGGGTTTATTTGTCTCTGTTTGTCTCTCCCGCCCCCCCAGGCCAGATGACTCAGCTGTGTGAGTTGATCAACAAGAGCGGGGAGCTGCTGGCCAAAAATCTGTCCCACCTGGACACGGTGCTGGGGGCCTTGGACATCCAGGAGCACTCCCTGGGCGTGCTGGCTGTGCTGTGAGTAGCCCGCTTCGATCCTAAACTGGCCCGGGGTTACCAACAGTCCAGTATCAGCCCCAGGAACTAGGGCTGGGCGATATGGTTTAAATCAATATCACAATAATCACAAAGATTTATTTTGATATCGATATATATCACAATATAGCAAAATCCTGTTAAATAATCAAATAAATGTTCATCCCATTGAACCGAATGGTAATCTTAGGTGTGATGTCAAACAAAACAGAAATTTTCAAATCATATTCCTACCATACCTAATTTTGCCAGAGTTTTTAAATAAAATTTGCTTGTTATCATCAGTTTAGACAGCAGAATTGTGCATCACGATATCACAAAATCACCATATCATCAAAATATGATTCCACTAAAAGATGATAAATGATAGTAATGAATCATTGCCCGGCCTTACCAGGAACTCATCGCGGGTTCCTTGTGAAGTCTGCACCTGTCTTGGTGTTGGGTCTTCACCTGTTGGAGAACCCGGTGTTGTTCTCCTCGGTTCTCTTGCTTTCCCTCCGCTCCATCCTTCGTTCCGCTCCTCTTCTCTCCTTCCTGCCTGCGGCCCCGTTCTTTCATAACTGGGCCATGACTTAAAGAACCTCCTTTCTGTCACTGTTGCGTCTGTTGAAGGTCATATTATGCTTTCTGTGAAGAATAAAGTAGAGAAAGCTACTGAGAACAAAAGATTTTTGTTAATGAGGCTGGAATGAAGCACTAAACTTACTTGGGGGTGTCACAGTTTGGTCTGTTTTCAGGGGAACATGATAAATTATACCAACACTCCAATTTTTTTGCAATTTCACTTTTCACATAGATCTCATTTTTTGTAAAGAGTGCAACATTATTGTTAGAAATATTTTTGTTAAATTATTAGCTGCCTGTCGCTTGCACAGCTAACCAAGTGTAGCCAAGAAGTAACCTACAGTTGTAGCTTGGAAAATTGTTATTTCTTTATTATTTTGGTGCATGACAGTAAATTCAAATGGTCAGTGCCCACGCTGCAAGGCATTATAGCCAGTTATGAAAATAATTGTAAGTAGTTGAGTCTAGTTGCACAGTGATAAAACCCATACGTGAAGTGAGAAAAAACACAACCGTTACCCATGACTACACTGAATGTTACTAATTCACTTCTGTGTTTCAAACCTCAGATGGATTGAGTGGGTCAGTGTTTTGACTGATGCTTTTCCATTACTGTCGTTCACTAAAGATCTGCACCGTTTTTGTCATTTGCATGCAGAAATGGACTAAACATAAACCATCTAATGATGTATTTTCAGCCCACATGCCAAAGTGTTTGGGTCGTTACCAGTTGAGTCTTTAGGCCTGTATCACAGCCTCCTTGTTTCACTGGAGAGGTTTTTTTCTTTTTGTTAACCTCCTTCTCTTTCCACAGATTTGTGAAGTTCTCCATGCCAAACATCCCTGACTTTGAGACGCTCTTCTCCCAAGTTCAGCTCTTCATCAGTACCTGCAATGGAGAGCACATCAGATATGCAACAGACACTTGTAAGTCCTGGCTAACCAAACCTCTCGCTCCTTCAATAACTCACTGATTGTTTTTCCATTGCACAACATATCAAAGTGAAGGTGAACAGGTTTCAGTCTTCTGAAACAAGGGATATTGTTACCCAGTATCAAATGTACACAGTTTCTGTTATGTGTCTGTCACTTTGTTTATATTTCCTGGTCAACAAAGTACCTTGAAGGCTGTTTCTCAGTCTTTGCTAAAACCTTTGGACCTGTGGTGTCTATCGTAGCATTGCAGTTATGTAGCCTACTTTGTGCTACTAGCTTTGCATCATACATAGTACTACTTTCCTCTTTTATAAAGGTACTAGAAACATATGTGAAATGTTTTGTTTTTGCAATATGCTTGTAATTATGCCCGACTCACTGAAAGTTATTTGGGAAAACTCTATCGACTGTCCATGGACCAGCGAAGTTATTTCTTTGTGACTAGTTTAAAATTAATTTACCAAAAGAGACAATGGTTTGATATACAGGAACTTAAGATTGAGATTTGTTCTTATTTATGAGGAAAAATGGTATGTTCATATTTGGCTTCAACCAAAAATAAAGATCATACTGCCTTGTTAAAAACAGCATATGTCCAGGAGCCAAAGATCTCTATTGTGGACAGTTAAGTAGTAGTCAAGTATATTACTGTTTGGTGTTGCAAAATGACTTCCATTTCTGCTAATTCCTTTATGTTAGATGAAAAACGTGTGGTATGTTTGGTAAAAAGGTGGATTCTGTGTGGCAGACTTTATCTGTGAAGCTTGGGGTAAAATGGCTTGTATGATACCTGAGTTTGTTTAGGAATATGTTTGTTAAACATAAACTGCATTGTCAAGTGCATGAGGCTGAAATAAAGTCAACCAACCAATTAATCAATGAATAAATCAATGGTATAAGTTCAGTTAACCTTTTTCCTTCCCTTCTCTCTCCTCTCACAGTTGCTGGTCTCTGCCACCAGTTGACAAATGCCCTTGTAGAACGGAAACAGGTAAGACTGGTCAGACAGGAGCGAAATGTCCAACAAAATATCACAACAGAGCTTCCATTCAGAGTCACACATCTATTCAGAAAACTCCAAATACAGTGGTAGCTATTGTAGCCGTCTCCCTTCACGCATTTATCCTGCGTTAGTACTTTTAGACTGTTCTTTCTTGAATGTTGAACCAAATTAGCAGTTCTTAATTTTTTTATATTCACATAATTCTTCTTCTGGGGACGGAGCCAAAGTGCAGGAGTAGTTCAGCAAGCGTGCAGTAAAAAATGGATTTTCTACAATGGCTACATCTGTACGCATGATACTTTTTGGGATGCTTGTAAAAACACAATCTGTACTTAGGCTAATCATTTTACCCTTCACTGACAATAGCCTGCAGTGCTATGACTGCTGATGAAAACTAAATCAACCAAACTACTGAAATCTGAGTTTCTTTTATTTTTTCCTGAGAGAGAGCGCTGGCTATTTTCCCAGTTTTTGCAATTTGTTTAACCTTTTGCATCTTGTCCTGTTCTTTGGTTTTTGAGTCACGTACCTCCAGCCTCTAGCAGAAGGCCAACCTGCAAAGTGGAGTATAGTGTGTGTGTGTGTGTGTGTATGTAGAATGGGTCGGAGCGCTGTTATATTTCCGCCGCAGGACGAGGCCCAAATGACTCATCCCATCCCATCCCTAGTACCGCACTGCATCTCAGCGACCAAGAGTAGCATGGTTGCCTCTGCATGTTGCCTTTTCCCCCTCTCGATCTAAATATTTTAATGCATTTTAAAGTGTGGCACAAGCCTCGGCAGTTTTCAGTGTGTTTGGATCTACGGAGCGGCCGCAAGCTGAAGCTCGACAATTCACTGTTTCTCTCTCCTGCGCAGCCATTGAGGGGTGTCGTCGTCCTAAAACAGGCAATAGACAAAATGCAGATGAACACAAACCAACTTACCTCAGTTCATGCAGACCTGTGTCAGGTGAGTCAACCGCTCACCTTCTGATTTTACTCACACTTTACATTTTTGCTGCTAAATGTGATTTATTGTTATTTGTTTTGTATGCTGTGCAGTTTATTTATAATCAAGAGCTACGTTCTCCCTGTTCCCTTCGTTCCCTTCCTTCTCCTCATTCTCCCAAATGCATACTTGTTGAATATTCTGTTTAAGGCATGTGTTGAATAATTCAAACGCAGGCTTAGTCAGAGCGGTGGGTTGACTCCATCCTTTACAGTAAGACAACTGGAGCAGCATTCAGTGTATAACCCTGTCAGTCTTTTTTTTACACCTGTTTCCCCCTGCAGCTGTGCTTGTTAGCGAAGTGCTTCAAGCCCGCCCTGCCCTTCTTGGAGCTGGACATGATGGACATCTGTAAGGAGAACGGAGCCTACGACGCAAAGCACTTTTTATGTTACTACTACTATGGTGGCATGATCTACACGGGCCTCAAAAACTTCGAAAGAGCACTGTATTTTTACGAACAGGTACTTATATCTGTTTTGGAGAAACCTGCCTGTGAACTCATAACAAAAGGACAAAGTCGATTATAATTTTGATAATCGATTAACCGCTTTAGTCATTTACCAAGTAAAAATACCTAACATTTGCTGGTTACAGCTTTACAAATGCTAAAATATACTTGCATTTCTCTGTTTTCTCCATCATATAATGCTAAAATGAATAATTTAGGGTTTTATTTTGGCTGCCAGTCGGACTAAGTAAGCAATTTTAAGACATCAGTTTGGGCTCTGGTAACTTGTGATGGCCATGTGTCATTTTTTTTTACATTTTATAGACTAATTGAAAAAATAATCAATAGGTTGGTAGATTGATAATGACAATAATCCTTAGTTGCATCCCTAAATATGACCATTCATTTCTGCAGAATTTGCTCTGTAGTCATGTATGATGCCCTGAATTCACTTTAATCCATCTACTCTTTCTCCGGCATAAGTGAGTGATGACCAGATGTTTTTCGTTCTCCCCTACCAGGCAATAACCACTCCAGCCATGGCGGTGAGCCACATCATGTTGGAAGCCTATAAGAAGTACATCCTGGTCTCACTCATCCTCCACGGCAAAGTGCAGCAGCTGCCCAAATACACCTCACAGATAGTAGGGAGGTTCATCAAGGTATGTATAGACGGAGGGATAGATAGATAAATGAATGGGTGGAATGAATAGAAGTAGGGCTGTACAGTGGGTTAACGTCATAACTGGGTTAGAATAACCTGGTTAAGCTCAGACTCTGAATAGTAGGTCGTACTGAACAGCTCCTGGGTGTGAATGGGTGTAACTGGATTGGAATGGTGAAACAACTAACACACTGCTTGTACACACTGCGAGCAACATGGTTCACTCTCTTGTGACTGATTGTGGGCGGTGCCAGAGGCTCTGTCTGCTGCTATGTAGCTTTCCATGCAGATACAAAGTTTTGGCCATAAATATGCATTTATACAGTTCTGTATATTCTGACAGTGATTTTCTTAATTCAATATAAGGTCATAAGTCTGTTTGATAGGCTGTGTTAACATTACAGAAATAAACATAAAAACATGACTTCAGAGCTCACCATCATCGACCCCAGCGTTGGATGCAACCGTTCTCCAAGCATCGTTTTTGAGACGTTTTTATTCCTGTCGTCTTTCAAATAGAAGTTGTAGAAAAGGTTGTAGCAGAACTGGGACACTTTGAACGGCTGCGATCAATGCATCATCCATTTTGCTCTTGCAGAACTATTGTTGATTAAAGCTAAATCACATCAGTAGGGAAACAAGGAAGCGCAGAATATGATTGGCTGTTTATGGCCGACGACCGGGAAAAGTTCAGCCTTGGACAACTTTTTTTTTTTGTGTTTCCCCGGTTGCTCTGCTCTTTAGATAATGAATGGACCTCCAGTGACTTATTGATCATATTGCTCCCAGTGTGAACGCATGATAAAGGCCACTAAACATCTACGCATGCAGCTGTTTCCTTTCTCTTGCCATTGATTGATTTCCTTTCTGCCGCCCTCAGCCCCTGAGCAACGCGTACCACGAGCTAGCCCAGGTCTACACCACCAACAACCCCGCCGAGCTGCGCAGCCTGGTCAACAAACACAGCGAGACCTTCACACGAGACAACAACACAGGCCTGGTCAAGCAGTGCCTCTCCTCTCTCTACAAGAAGAACATCCAGAGGCTAACAAAGGTGTGTGTGTGTGTGTGTGTGTGTGTGTTCTTGTATTTCTATACTAACGAGGACCAAATGTCCTCACAGGGATGGAAATATATGAAGGAAAATTCTCCAAAGGGGGGACATTTTGGTTGGTCCTCACTTCTTTACGGGGATAGTTTAGGGTTCGGACTTCGATTTAGGGTTGAGATTACAATTAGGATTAGGTTTAGATTGGGGTAAGGGTTAAGGGAATAGCGATTGAATGTAGTCAATGCAAGGTCCTCACTAGTATAGTAATACAAACGTGTGTGTGTGATGCAACAACACGGGCTGGGTCAAACAGCTTCTCTCACTCTACAAGAACGCCCAGAGGCTAACAAGAGTGTGTGCACGTCTCTGTGTGTGGAAGCGTGTGCGTTTGAGATAGTCCGCTATGCATATTTCATGCACTTAATACATCTCTTCATTTATTTATTCAGTTAAATTTTAAGCAATTAACTGACACTCCTATCCTGAGGGAATGACAATGCGTGTAACAGTAGCATAGGCTTAAATTCCTAGTACATATATTCCTGTTTCTCAGAGCTTCCTCTCTGCTGTGATTCCTCATGGGTTTCAGCCAATGGGCGTCACACCGAGCGGCTGTTTGCAGCGGTCTGGCTAACTCTGGAGTGTTTCCTCCATTCCTCATTTGGCCAAGTTAGAACAATGCCATTTGAACTCGGGTGGCACCAAATAACCACAGCAAGACTTGTTTTTATAGATTGTTTTTATTTAGCCTTTTACGGGAATTTGCCTCGCATGTAAGAGCATTCAGACATTTAACAACGATAACATTTAAGACATCAAAGAACATACATAAACCACAAAACAGGAATGACAGTGTAACATTTCAACATACAGGTAAGCTAGGTGCTGCAGCGGGTTAGGGTCATGATCATGGTGCAGGGTCAGGGGGTAAAGTGCATTTGTGTAAATTCACTTTACTTTAGGAATGAGAATGTAATCAAACCAACTACAGGAAACTATCTCAAAGCACAACGGTTGATTGATTGAAGGTAGATGTTGACATGTTGACATCTGATAGCCAGCATTTCCTCATGTTTGGAAAGCCGAGCATAACAAAATGCAGTCTGGACTGATGCTCATTATCAGGTATTTCTTCATGTGTTCCTAACTGGTATGAACACTAGAGATAGAAAATGACGGCCACAGACAAGTCCATCATGCTTAGCTAAAGTTACAGGGACTGGAATCAGATTTGTTTTGACTCCCCACCGCCGCCAAAACCTCTAACCTGGCAGGATGACAGGTTACCAAAACTCTGTCCAATAAGAAGCCCCTCGTGAGTCATGTGACTTTTGTTTACAAACTCTGGTTCGCCTATAATTTACCTTGCAATTATGTGAATCTAAACAAACCAAATACAAAAATGCAACAAAGCAAGCTTCTCCACTATGGATTCCCACCAAAGAGAATGAACTGCAGGAGTGATCACACACTTATATCAAAATGTTGGTGTATCTTTTGGTCTAATCTCTCCTGATCTGTTCCGTCTCCTGCGCCCTCTGCAGACCTTCCTGACGCTGTCCTTGCAAGACATGGCGAGTCGAGTGCAGCTGTCAGGCCCCCAGGAGGCAGAGAAATACGTCTTACACATGGTGAGTCGAGCACGATAAACAAGGCTCGCTTGTCCTCAACACACAGTGATATTCTACATATAAGAGGAAACAACATGTAATGATTTGATATAACTCTGTGTTTCTCTTGATGATTATTGCTGATGCAAAACAATCTCTCAGAGTATCCATAGGTCCATTTGAAGATCTGAACAAGTCTTCAAATAAATTATCTAAATTTTAGGCTTAAAATGTAATAAAATATCTTAAATTCAGCTGTTGGAGGTCTTATTCTTATTCCACTCTTAAATTCATACACAACAGGATTGGTTGTTGATTGGAAATATACATTATATCTGCTTTACTAAACACAATTGGACTTCATGTCCCTTAATAATTAATCTCCTATTGTCCTTTTTCTTATACAGCCCATTTATAGTTTCAGAACATTCATTAGCTATCTTTAGCTGGTTATGCCAGCTTTGTTTCTTTATTTTGTTTTTTAAATTAGTCTTAAATTCAATTCCAGGTAGAATTACAATGGTCCTAAAAAGTCTTAAATTTGGCTTTCTGAAATTTGCAGATATCCTTTCTCTATCTGTTAACCATACAAGGAGAATAATAATCCATACAGGGGGCATTATATCTGTGTTCTGTATTCACACCAGTTTTATGTTCCCGTCTGTTATTTTACTGCATCAGGCCGCAGACACAGTGTAAAATTGCTAAATTGACACTACAGCAACTGACAAATGATTGATTAGCGTTGGTCAGCACTAATAGGAACCAGATTTTGTTTGCTTTATTTTCCTCATGCTCCTCCTTGTTCTCCTGAGCAGATTGAAGATGGTGAGATCTACGCCAGCATCAACCAAAAGGATGGCATGGTCTGTTTCCACGACAACCCCGAAAAATACAACAACCCAGCAATGCTCCACAAAATTGACCAAGAGGTGAGGAGGATGTTCGGCTCCGCTCTCAGTCACGTCTCACTTTGCATGAATTCAGGATGATCCCATCCTCATGTTAATGAAATCCCTCTAATGTATTCAGGAAGCAAATCCTTCTGATGAAGTAATTATGTTCTTCTTTCTTCAGATGTTGAAGTGTATAGAGCTGGATGAGAAGCTAAAGTCTATGGATCAAGAAATCACAGTAAACCCACAATTTGTGCAAAAGGTGGGGCAATGTTTACTATTATCATCTATTGTATAAACGTTCATTGTCTCTATTATGATGTTAGGACTTGCTTTTCTGCATGTTTGCATTGATGCATATCGACCTGTGGAAACTTAATGACACATTTTCCCTCGTCAGCGTCACAGTGCGCACCATGCACTGCAGTTCAAGCTTTATCTTATTTCAGTTTATGGTAGCGAAGTGTATTTATATTTGGTAGAATGTGTTAACAGGTCTGAAAAACATCACAAGACTAGATTAAACTAATGAATGTGAATGTGGCAAATAAAGTAATTATACCCAAGAGGCGTTTTTATTTTGATTATGGGTACAATGTGATGCAGCTACTCCAGCCACTAACCAGCTGCTGTCGGCAAGACTGAATTACCCCTAATCACAGTTTTAAAGAAATGCTCTTTTGGGTGTAAAGGTTTTATAAAGTTGGTACTAATGTATGCGTTTTGTCTGAAAAGTTCCCTTCAAAGTAGTGTACATAAGAATCAAAAACGTGAAAAAGCAAGAAAAATGTAGCTTTCTGTTTTCATGTTTAACGACAATAGATATAAGAGCAATTAATTCAATTTTTAAGATTTGGCTTTGCTGTTCTTAATGGGAATAATCAGCACAGTTGGAATGGGTTTTTGACCCATCCTTGCCTGGTTGGCCCTCTGTTTTCTGACCGGTAATGCTCTCCATGTGTGACACTATTTTTCAGAGTATGGGATCGCAGGAGGACGATGTTGGTAGTAAAACGTCAAGTTACTCCTGAGAGGCCTTGGACGGGGGGCGAGCGCTGCGGCCACCGACACGCTCCTCCCAGGATGAGTTGGCTTTTTTTAAAAGAGGAAAAACAAATAAACATTCTATCGCGTATGGACATTGGTCAAGGAAAATCTAAATGTGTGGAATGATGATGATGAATTTGGTTATTCTTTCTTCACAGTGTCTTGAGGATAACAAAAGATCCTTACAGAAAAGAAAAAAGATTACAATTTTGTCAGTGTTTTATTTATCAATGTTCAGGTGGGAGCGCCACTGCTACATTAACAGAAACCACAATAATAAAAACTGGACTTATTTGTTCAAAAAATATGTGTGAATAATCACTGTTTGTTTTGGTTCTGCTGCATGATGGCCGTTACTAGAGGGCATTACATATGAGGTAATACATCTATGGCTGACATGGAATAAATCTGATATATTCTACAGTTGTAAAGATTGCAAAGATCGTTTCCCTCTCACTCCTTTTGGTTAGAATGTAGATATCATAAATAGCAAATCTGTACACACAGACATGCCCTTGACCAAACTCAGCAGAATGGAGGAGTCACAATCTGGTGCACTGTTTTTTTTTTTTTGTTTGTTTGTTTTTTTAGGTCGGATCCACTAGAGGTCGCTAGCGCACTGTACAGTAAATTGTTTTGACAGGTTGTTATTACAAGAGGTGAAGTAAACAGATGAAACCAAACTGTTATTTGGGAGCTTGAGCTTTGCGATTGTGGATCTGTTATAATAAATTGTTTAAGAATATTGTTCTGGGTTTTTATGCCTTTGTGGAGACCTTCCCGCCCCTGCGGTGCAACATTTACTGTCAAGTGGATTTGAATTTCCTTCTTCACGGCGCTGTAATGTACGATGGAGCTAATTGAGACCTCAGCCAATGAACATCCTCCGACATGCGGATGTGGTTTGCAGCGAAATCCCACCAATCACGACGCAGCATCGGATGCGTAGAGGCGGGACTTAACCGCCAAAGGAAGCTTGGCGCGCGTCAATCAAGTGCAACACTCGTTCCCTATTGGTCCACCGTTATGAATGAGGTGGGTCTTGACGCAGCTCACTATGTAAGCTACGGTTGAAATTCCAATGCTAAACAACATGTAGCCAGCCAGCTAACATGCGATTTAACGAACAGGGAAGAACTGCGGATACGGCCCTACCGTGGATTTACATGCACAAGTGATATTGGATTGTTATACGGGATTCCTGGAAGAATTGCCTTGATGTTTCCCACCGAGCGTGTCTCCAGTACCGTAACCGGGACATGTCGAGTTAGCCAGATCGGAGCAATCGGTGGATAACGAACCTGGCGAGCTAGCCATCCCATTTGGACTGGGTCTACGTTGAGGGATCGGAGCAGGTTTCGTCGCTGATAGGACAGTTGGAAAGCGAATGCTGTGTCTGCCATGAGTCCCGCGGGTTGCCCCCATGTCAACAGCTTCAAAGTGGATAACTGGAAACAGAACCTGAGGGTCATTTATCAGTGTTTCGTATGGAGCGGTTCGGCCGAGACCAGAAAACGCAAGGTAAAGAGTGATAGGGAGAAATGAAGCACTTGAAACAGATCCTACGACTGTGTGTGTGTGTGTGTGTGTGTGTGTGTGTGTGTGTGTGTGTGTGTGTGTGTGTGTGTGTGTGTGTGTGTGTGTGTGTGTGTTCTCCTCTGTTGACAGCTCCTCCCTTCCAGAGAACAACACACACATCCGACACAGAGAGACTCTCATTGCCAGGCTGCTGTTTGCCCTCAGCCTCACACAGACCACCCAGGCTCAGCAGCTAGTTTTGGCTTGATATCGAGCTCATTTTGAACTTAAACCCCCTTTTATTTTCACATACACACGTAGGGGCAACCATGGGGAAAGACCTCCTGTTTCAAAATGTTCTTATTTTCTTTCTTTTTGAAGCTAGCATCTTGAATTTACCTTGGCAAGTCTTCTTGTCTAAACGCCAACCTAAAGACCTGACATCGCCAGAACTGTTTTTTGAATCCCAACGGTTGTTCAAAACATGCTAAAATGAAGCAAAAACACCCCTCCTCTCTGTCTTTTTACTAGCACATCACCTAGCTAGCTGGCTAACCGAGCTTCAAAGCTAACGAGAAGCTAATAGGGTTGATGGCTGGTTTGATGGTGCATCTGTTTGCGTTGGCACAGTGCCTCTTCCCTCACCAGGCGACCGCAGGCCAACACACACTACACGGTGATGTATTTCCAGCTCGGGGGGCTTTGATGGCTTTAAAATCAACTTAGCACTTATGAGTCTTTTCCTACACCAAGCCCCATGCCTGGTAACCCTATAGGCCTTAATGAGAGAGATGCATCATTGCTTTCCTTGCACTGCATGACAGGATCATAAGGGGATATGAGGAGCAGCTTGACTGTAATATAGCAGGATGTGTGTGTGTGTGTGTGATTGTGAGAGAGAGAGGGAGAGAAATGGTCCCCGTCTAGGCACCTTAGGCATCAGTCTGCCTCTCATTGGGTTCAGACTTTATTGGTGTCCTCCATGTGTGCCTGCTGCCTAGGAGGAGTAACCATCTTCCATTGAATTATGTTTATTCCATAGATTTCCAGTATTCACATGACCTGTGGCTGTCTGGCACTTGTAGAGAGAAAACCTGTGTGTGTATGTGTGTGCGCCAGCTAGTACCTGCATCTGCAGTATGTGTGTGTGTGTGTGTGTGTGTGTGCTTGGCTGCGTGCCTGGCTCCATGCACCCTGTGCCCGTATGCGCCTCTGGGCCCGCTGTGTCTCCTGTCATTTGCATGGGATCGGGGACAAGCTGGTGGGCCAGGAGGCGTGTAGATTTGAAATGAACAGTGTAAATATTTGCCGGGTCTTATTCTCTCCCCCCCATCCCATAATTGCCTGGTTGCCTCCCCTCCACCCCTGGAGAACAGACTGTGTGGAGGCTCACATCACCCCTGCACATCGCCTCCCTGTGGCACTCTATTCCTATTTGATCGCGGCCCAATTTTCCATTGAAATGCAAGCATGCATCTCACAGGAAACCCATAAACCAGCCAATTCTATTTTGAATGTCATCCAATTTCCTGTCTGAATGGTGGAGACGCTCTCAAAGGTGTTTTCTCTGCGGGGGTTTATGAAGATCGTGAGTATAGGCTATATCGTTTGAGAGTGTGACGGAAAGACGGTGGTGAATGTTTTCCACCGGTGTCATAGGTCATCCGTTTATTTACTGGTCTAACCTTTCCTCCAGCAGGTTCCACCCTCTTTCTTGTGTTTTGTATGGGAGAAATCGTCGCGTGAAACTGCATGCCGAAATTTTGAAGGTTCATTTTCCTATAATAACCAGTGAACATGATCCATATCTCGTCGGACAAAATTTCCGATGTGTTCGTTGGAGTGAACTTCTCACTTCTGCATCCAGTGCAACAAGCAACACTTAGTTATTTCAATAACACTTCATCTTTCGTGCTACTTGCTACTGCCTCCTGCGGTGTCTTTTCATGGAAGAAGATAAAGGAATAATGAGTGAGCCAATTATTGAAGTTGAAATTCTGTGGAAAAAAAAGTAGAGCTGCAACGATTAATCGATTAGTTGTCAACTATTAAATCAATCGCCAACTATTTTGATAATCGATTAATCGGTTTGAGTAACTTTTTAAGAAAAATAAGTCAAAATTCTCTGATTCCTTAAATGTGAATATTTTCTGGTTTCTTTCCTCCTCTATGACAGTAAACTGAATATCTTTGGGTTGTGGACAAAACAAGACATTTGAGGACGTCATCTTGGGCTTTGGGAAACACTGATCCACATTTTTCACCATTTTCTGACATTTTATAGACCAAACAACTAATCGATTTATCAAGAAAAATCAGATTAATCGACAATGAAAATAATCGTTAGTTGCAGCCCTTTTATACTGATTAGCGAGGAATGGTTAAACTGATAAATTGCTGCATGTAGTTTGACCTGATGAGAGAGCGGCGTGTTTTAATCTAACCTCTCTTGTCTCTGGATACTGGACTTGGGCTTCATGTCAGCTTCTGCGGCCACACAGGCTAATCAATTAACCGCCTTGTTTTTTTTTAATTTACCAGTAATCACACTATCAGGCAGTGCAGGCTGGGCATTTGCAGATGAGTGCCAACACAAAAAAAAAGACCAAAGACTGGATCCATCAGTCAGTCAGTGCGGTTTGACCTTTCATCTTGTAGCAGATGTACTTCTCCTCAAATCCGTGTTCAGGCTGCCTTCTCCCAGCCTGCACCAGTGCTGCTGCATCCGCTCAGTACAGCAGCATGTAAAATGGATTGTGAAAGCGGGCCGGTGGATCATAATAAACTCACTGCTGCTGTCTGAAAGCAGAAGGTTAGTAAAATATTTCCCAGAGCTGAGATCGGCTCCCACCCGGCACCGCCAGCTGTTGCACTAAGCGTGATTTTGACTTCGGTTACAGCTGCACAATTAATCATGTATATTCATATATTGTAATTTTTCATTTCATTGATAATCGTAGACTATGGGCATATCAGCAGCTGTTGTTGTTGTTATTAAATAGTCAAGATGTTGATATGAGATGCAAAAAGTGCAGTAAAATTTTGTTCCCCAGATCATCAAGGTGAAAAACTGTAATTTAGAAATCATGATCACAGTATGTAGCAAACTAATCAGGATAATTTTCACTTTAATCTTGCAGCCCTGACTTCAGTCCATATTTGCCACGCTATGGATGATCTCTAACTCTGTATTACTACTCTGGAAACTGTTAGATGTGTGTGTGTGTGTGTGTGTGTGTGTGTGTGTGTGTGTGTGTGTGTGTGTGTGTGTGATGTAGTTACGGCTTTTTGTGTTAAATTAGGACGCGCGTGTGTTTGAGTCTGAGGTGATTATCAAACCCAAGAATACCAAGTCTATAGCTGTGTCATTTTGGAGAACGTTCTTGCCAAGTTGTCTTGGAGAGAACGAACTTGTCAAGAAAGCATCTTTACAGTTTGAGATGGACCGTGTGCTGGACCTCGCCCCATCAGTTGAGGCACACTGGTGCACACTGGTGCCGTAGCACTATTTCGATGCGATGCACCATTCTCCCAAGTCTCCATCTGATGCATCCTCAGCTGGCACGTAAACCTCCGGGATCAGACGCGTCACGCAGGACACAAGATAATGAGAGAGGACATTTTCTCTCAGTCTGCTGTCACACTTCTTTTTTTTTTTTTTCTCTCTGCCTTTTTTAATGTCACACAATTCTTCATTTCCTTCCCGTTTTACTGGCACACTCTCTAAACCTTCTAGTATGTCCCCACCCTTTGTTCCACTGCAGTGAACTGTATTGGTTAACCAGGCACACTGGCTACAAGGGTTGGGTATCACTGGATTTTATCGATGCCTCTTAAAGATATTCTACTCAACTGATGTAATGGAGTGTGACTGTAAATGAGTGATCCTGTGTAAATCTTGTCCACCCATCACTAGTGCTATCTCTTGATGCATTTGTGATTTCAGATATAATGTTTTTCTTTTTGACCTCATACCAAGCAGGGTGTTTGCTAATGGAAGGGGGGAGTGGTAATTGGGGTTGAGGGCCATGCTCATCTACCAACAGTAGAAAAATATTAACCAGCATAAAGTTTAGACACAGTGAGTTCTCTCTGGTTGTCAGGTCAGTGCAGGACAGCAGGTCTGGAGAGTTTAATGACAAACTGGGATACAAACTGAGCCACTATTTTGAAAATGTGACTCTTACAAAGTGATTTCTGGGCACCATTTTATAATTTACTATGGATTATTTTGATTATTATGAGTTCATTTACGATCTTGGCTTACAAAAACATTTAATGCTATATGGTTAAGATTTACTGGTATAGCCTAATCCATGGTAATATTGAGCAGTGACCATCAGGTAACATATTTTCCCAAAAAAAGATAGTGTTTTAGAATGAAACCCTTTGCATGTTGTGAAGGGTTTGGGAGTTTGATACAACTCTTTACCACTGAAGCAAGCGATGGCTGCAGCTTCACTTGTATCTATGGATAGAAATTAAAAGAGATTTAAATTCTACCGCACTTCTATAGGCCTGGTAACAGGCTTTTCTTGACTAATTTGTTTATTTATTATCATTGGCAACTGTGTATTAATGTAAGTGGGGGGGTATAATATTTGTACCTGATGGTTCTGTCCTGTCTATCTTGAGCACACTGATTCATAACAATCTTGGTTAATATGGTAATAAACTATGAAACCTAGATTCTTTCACTTAGTAGGGGAAATATGATTTAAAGCGTAGATAGAGGCAGATCAGCCAGAGGCATACTGTCAACCAGTTATACAGGGGAAACGGTGTAGGCATTAATACTCTGTGAAGACCTAAGGGATGCTGCAGTTGGTTTGTAGGAATGTATTGGGGATGATGCTTCTTACTTGGTGAAATATTCCTTTAATACAGCTGTCTAGAAGCCGACTCCGGGGTGTGAACCTTTCCCCCCCCTGCACAGGCCGTCCCACTGAAGCAGACGGATGATGTTGCTTTTGGCTCCCGGTGCGATAATGTCCTCGCTTACACTCCTAACCAGGAACTTTCCAACCCATTACCCCGTCCTGCTCTTCTCGCATGACGTCCCCCGGCAGATGGCTCACCACTCACTTATATGATGATGATCCCAGCGCTCGGAGAAATATGACAGGGACAGAGCGCTTGGTGTTCTATGGGTGTTAGGATGACCATAAGGCCTCAGCGAGAGAAGTGTCTCTTATTTACAACATGGCCAATGTCCGCTGAGGTCAGATTGCTCTTCAGAGATTAATAAAGTTGTATTGTATTGTATTGTACTGGAGCCCGAGCCCTTTCCAAGCTAGGCTGTATTCATATCTGTGTACTTCACAGACTCCTGCTGGCATGATCTTCACCTTCACCACCTGTATTAGACTTGTAAATTCAGTATATATGATCCATCAAGCAGCAGTCACTTGAATAAAATTTCAGTTATTTTTATAACTTGTTTGCCTTTTTATTCCTCTTCATCTTCCACCAAAATACACTGCGGCTGGTGGTAGTCAGCAGTGGGAATCAGTTTTAAAAGTTGACATTTTATTGAAACGAGTGCTGCTTTGTGGATCGTCAGGCATACACTGAATTTACCAGTGGATCCTAATGATTCAGAAAAGGTCTTGAAGGTGCTACATGTAAACCTCAATATAGAATTACCAAATCAATTGTGATATCTTGGTATAATTACAATAAACAACTGAGACCACGGTGGAGATAAGCCTCTATCTCATGTTGGTGGTATTGTTAGTGGTAAAATTAAGACCACATTTCCCATAAACCCTGTTGCTTAAAGAAATAAGTGCCATAAAGAGGATGTTGCTTCTTATCCCTCCTCTTCACTCCTTCCACCAACTGCCATTGAGACAAACTGTATTATTAGGAAATTCTATTTGTGTTGGAAAAAACGGTTATTTTTTTGTGCCATGAAGCAATAGAGCAGATTTCCCCAAAAGTGTCTCACAATGTAAAACGCAGTGTAGAGGCGGACAGTATACTCGCCGATGGTCTCGTTTGTTTATGGTAATTATACTAATGTCTCAAAATGACTGTGGTGATGATTTATTCATGTTAAATTAGATATATTAAACTGGAAAATTTCACCGTGCAGTTTGCCATGACCTTCTCTCCTATAGAAAAAGAAAAATCGAGACATGTATCAAGGCTTTGGCCTGTAAAATAACCCTTCCTAGCTAGCCTGGCATTAATTATTGTAAATATCAGGTATTCGTCATGCTCATTGGCAGGAAATGTGTCCATAACACCTGAAGTGAGTGTGTGTGCACTTGCATTTGTATAGCAACAATATTCTAGTGTGCAGCTACTACTGTACAGCAGACCTGTGTGTGTGTGATAAATTTTGGCTGTGGCTGGTAAGCCTGTCCACTCCAGCAGCAATGTTGGCAGGTAGCCATCAATTGTCTGGAAGCTCTTTGCATGTTAACGCTGATATTTTGCTGGACAAACCTTAAAGGGGCCGGTGTATGGAACCAGTTTGAAGAGTATGAAGGGTTTCCAGAGAGCCTCCTGAACGTCATGTAGACACGAATCCCTGCATGAATACCATGCACTCTTGAATTAGAAGAATACACACACACACATACACACACCGCAACACTGATCGCTGGGAGTGTGTGAGGAGGAGAGGTTGATGCATATTGATGCCTTTTCATAATTAATGTGCTATATAAGCACTTAAGCATGGAAAGGGACGTGTGACAGGAATAGGAATAGTTTTTTTTTGTTTTTTGAGAACAGAGGTTTTTTGTTTGTTTTTGTAGGGGGTTGGGAAGGAGGGGGCAGTCCCAAAATATTAAATGGAATCTGAAAATGAAATTTATGATATATAAATGTCAGGCCATATTTTTAATCTTTCTGATAAATGCGGTTTTCTTGTGACATAGTGAATGTTTCCAGGCTATAGGCTTCTTCCAGTTATTAATCCAGTAAAATGGTAGAAGTAAGAAGAGGGTCAGAAGTTGGATCACCCCCATCGACCTTAAATCTTTCTAAAAACTTGATTATTTTCACACAGATGAATACATTTTACCAGGAAATCATGATGATTAAAGATTGATTAAAGAAAGCTGTGGGGGAAGTTGTATGTCAGCATCGTGTCCTACAGGTAATCCTGTTGGTAGTTTATTTTCCCCCTCTTCAAAAGAGAAAGAACTATGAATGGCTATGTCATGGAATAACATCTAAAATTAAATTTACCTATATACTGTATATATATATATATATATAGGGCTGGCTGATAATTCAATATTATCGTTTATCATCTTTCAGTTGAATCATATCGTGATGATAGTGATATGGAGATATCATCATGACACACTTCTGCTGTCTAAACTGATGATAACAAGCAAATTTTACTAAACGAGGTGTGCTAGGAATATTATTTGAAAATTTCAGTTTTGTTTGACATCACACCTAACATTACCATTCGGTTCAATGGGATGACCATTAATTTGATTATTTAACCATGAGCCATATCATGCTATATATCGATATCGACATTATGGTGATATTGAATTCAACCATGCCATCCAGCCTAATTATTGCATTTTAAACAACTGAAACTGCTATTTCATGTTATGTTAGTTTATTTTATTAAATTATGTTATTTTTTTATACCTAGGCTGGTATCTGTAAAATTATGTAATTATTATTACAAAATGATGGTATTGTGACTAGTGGCCATTGGCTGAGTCTTTTTCTCCTAATGCTTCAATGTCAGGCAACCTAACAGTCACCATTCTGACAGACTGTCAGGTTTACTGCATTAACTCTTAGCTACTCCTTTTGTTCCTTTTAATATTGACTGAATCTTATTGTGAGTGACTTTTCCAAATGTTGTTCTCCCCTACTTCCCTTCTCTTGGACTTAGAAAACTTTAATGTCCTCCAAGAGGCAATGTGTGGTACAACACAGAACATACAGACACATATAAAGCACATCAAATCAAATAAACAGAAACGACAATAATCCAAATCATCTATAGCAGCCATCATAATATTCACATCCACTAGTCCATTGTATTCCACATCCCCTAGTCCATGTATTACCCCAGACTCCCCTTGGCTACCACATCTTGTTTAATTGAGTTATTGCCTATGGGAATAAATACATTTTTTGCTCGGTTGGTTCTGATATTGGGGATTCTCTCCTCTCCTTTTACCAGAAGTTTGACTTCAGCACCAACCCTAAGTTTCATATCTAGAAATTGGATAGGACTGTGATACCAGGGCAAACAAAAGAAAGAGCATCAAGCAGTGTCAGAGAACAGCGGTCACACAGATGCTTTGCTCAGCTCTTTGTGCTGCCACACTTGACTCGGACAGCTTTGTAGAAGCTTCTCCTCCGGGGGTTTGATGTTGGTTAGGTGTCTGTCTCTGTCAGCGCTGTCAGTGAAATAGTCTTTCACTTTCTTCTCTCTCTTTTGTCTCGTCCGCTCTATTCTTCCCGTCTCTTCTCTGTCATCGTATCGACTGCTCTCTTCTGCTTTCCTCCTTTTCTGCTTTTCCTTCCTTCCTGTCTTTTCTTATTTTGTCTCCTGAAAGTCCTCTCTGTCTTCTCTCCTCCTTTTTGCTTCTCTTTTTTCCTCTTGACTTATGTCCTCCTCTTCTCTTCTCTTCTCTTCTCTTCTCTTCTCTTCTCTTCTCTTCTCTTCTCTTCTCTTCTCTTCTCTTCTCTTCTCTTCTCTTCTCTTCTCTCCTCTCCCAGTCATTGCTGATTTCTTTTCTCTACCTCATATTCATGCTGGCTCATTGGCATGCCAGCTCCTCTCATCTGCATGCTTTTGAACTGAACTTTGATCTGCCCTCCATCCACAGTCATGCCTCCCTCTCTCTCTCTCTTCTGTTTGACATGGCTATCAAGCAGAATGTATGACACAATGTATAGGCAGCAAAATCGTATATTGCAATTTAGGTTTCCACATCTAATTAGATTATATTACATGAAACTGAAAAGATCCCCATTGGGAAATTGGAGTGTTGCAGCAGAAAAATAGTAATAGAAGAATTGGACATAAAAAAGAATATAGAATTTAAAACAGGGCCTATATATAAACAACACAACTGATAATTCCAGCACATATTAAGTAGAAAAATGTATGACTGAAATTGTGCAATAAAGTGTAGATTTCCAGCATTAATGGGATGTGCAAAAATAATAGCAGCAAATAAGACTAATAGAATATAGGGCTGCAACTAACGATTATTTTCATTGTCGATTAATCTGTCGATTATTTTCTCGATTAATCGATTAGTTGTTTGGTCTATAAAATGTCAGAAAATGGTGAAAAATGTGGATCAGTGTTTCCCAAAGCCCAAGATGACGTCCTCAAATGTCTTGTTTTGTCCACAACCCAAAGATATTCAGTTTACTGTCATAGAGGAGGAAAGAAACCAGGAAATATTCACATTTAAGAAGCTGGAATCAGAGAATTTTGACTTCTTTTTCTTAAAAAGTTACTCAAACCGATTAATCGATTATCAAAAATAGTTGGCGATTAATTTAATAGTTGACAACTAATCGATTAATTGTTGCAGCTCTACTATCATTTTAGCTATAATCATGCAGCCCCAGGGGGTTTGTGTGTGTGTGTGTGTGTGTGTGTGTGTGTGTCTGTGTGTGTGTGTGTGTGTGTGTCCCTCCCTCCCCTGTGCTGTGGTGTCCATTGTAGCGCTGAAACATTTCCACTGCCAATATAAACCATCAGATTCAAACCCCATTCAGTACATCCCACCAAGGAAACCAACACTAAAGAACAATAACAACATGTCCAGTACGGTAATGACTTCTTGAAAGACTTGCATTGCATTTTCCAACTCAATGTGTTGTTTATATTTGACACCAACAGGAAGCCGATGTGTTTGCTTCAACCCAGCTGATAAAAACACAGCTAATTTGCATTTGATTTTTTTTTTTTGCGACATTTGAAACGGAACCAGAGCTACTGATGGTGTTTCCACTGGTGCTACAGTGTGAAATTCAGGAAGCCAAAGCTGTGTGGTTGACACAATGGTGATGATCATTTTTCTCTCTCTCTCTCTCTCTCTCTCTCTCATCCCCCCCTCTCTCTATCCCGCCCCCCTCCTCCCCCCTCCCCCCTCCCCCTCCAGGCCAAGTCATGTATCTGCCAAATGTGCGGCGCCCACCTAAACAGACTCCACTCCTGCCTGTACTGCGTGTTCTTCGCCTGCTTCGCCAAGAAACACATCCACGAGCACGCCAAGAGCAAACGACACAACCTGGGTACCCCGCACACACACACACACACACACACACACACACACACACACACACACACACACACACACGCCGTTCACAGGTGCAATGGGAGCAGGTGTGTTTTGTGGCCTCCACCTCCATTATGCACATGGTGTTAACACCAGGCATCCAAAGACCTGTAATTAGCCTCTTCTGCTCAAATGAGTTGATAACAGCCTCCCTCCCTCCCTCACACACACACACACACACACACACACACACACACACAGATACACACACACACACACACACACCACCCTCAGTAATGTCTCCTCTCTCAAAACAAAGGCTGCTAAAAAGACTAATTATGCAGCTGAGTGTCTAATGAAGAGCTAGCCTGCTCTGATGCTTAAAGCTCTGACAGTAAATAAATACTGGAGAGTGTGTGTGTGTGTGTGTGTGTGTGTGTGTGTCTATAACTAACATAGGCTGTATGTGAGTTATATGGAACTTTCTCACGGGCCTAAATATGACACATTGGTGGTTTGTGATACATTTAGTGAAGCTAAATCATCTATTTTGGAGGTAAACAAGAGAAAATGTGAGACACAGAGAGAGAGATTATGCAACCTAGCGCAACATAATTGCAACACAGTCTAAAAGGCTTAGCCACAAGGGGTTTTGAATGTCACCTGTGTATTTGGCCTCATGCAGCCTGCTAGAGGGAATATGTATTAGTCAGCTTAGTAGTGAGTAGTGACTGAGGCCTGTGTTGGTGGCTGGTTTGATTAAAATTAATGTTAAGTTTCCCTTTTAGGCTCAAAATAAATGGACTAGAAGCTTATTCTTATACTGTCTACTGTATCAGCGACAACTCCCTTTTACACAACCAGCTCCTTCCTCCAGAAAGTGATTTGAAATGCAGTAAGGGCAGTTGCAGCTTTTTCTCCAACTTCAAAATGTTCATTTGTGTGTGTGTGTGTGTGTGTGTGTGTGTGGAAGGGGTGGAATACAGAAATGAAAGATTTGTCTGTTTAGACAGGATTAGTGTTACAGGACAAAGTGGGTACTGTAATCCTTTACGTCGCACATCAGTGATTTCAATTATCAGTCTTCATGGGATAAAGCCATTACAACAGTTTTCTTCAAAATTAGTGTGTAGGTGTTTTTATTTTCAGAAATACACCACACACTCCATCTGCCTACAGCTAAAAAAAAAAAATGTTCCAAGCACACAGCTCACGTGGAGGATGGCTTGCTGGAGAGTATACACAGTGAGAGTCGAAATGGGAGATGTACGTATATTTAAATTCAATTAATTCAATGTTTGCATCAAACAGACACAATCCAGATGGTTCCAGATTTGACCGAAGACATGGGAGTTTTCTGCTTGCTCTGTAACTGCTGCTGCTGCAGGGGCACACCCTGAAATGATCATACTTACAATTCTGCAAAGGACTGAAAATCACTGAGTTATGCCAGTAAAAGTTACAAAGTTACATTAACTGATCTCCTCCAGTAAAACAAACTGCAGGACATGCCTATAGATGGCATTCGATCAGCGTCAAAACCCCCAGGGTTTGTTTGTATGCCTCCCTGCTGTCCGTAGATGTGAAGGGAAAGAGAGGATGAGAGAGATGTGTGGATAGTTAGGAGGAACAGGCGAAACCTTCAGCCAGCTCCTCACAGCAAAGTCTGTTCACCTCATTTTACCACAGGTAACAGTGAACAGGTGTGTGGTGTAGCTGCTTCTCCAGCTTCTCCACCTCCTCCTCCTCCTCCTCTGACTTTTATGCCTTATGGCGGATCGCAAACAGGTACACCACACAACTGTTCACTGTTAACTTAACTAACATAATTGGCGTTGGATCAATCATGACCAATCAATTTACAAACTCTTCTTCCCTTAGCTAACGTTAATGCCTACCTGTGGTAAACAAAAAAAACCTGAGGTACAGTTTTAGGTTTTTGACTTGACTTGATACATGAAGAGAATACTTTGAGACTTGAGTCTTGACTTGAGATCTTGTGTTTGTGTAAATGACTCAAATTGAAAGTGATGAGATTTGTTCCAGCAGACGACTGAATTTAAATTCTTTTTTCTGAATTTGTATGGAATGATTTAAAGCTGCAGCAAGCGATTTCAGACCCTGTAACCAATCCTGTAACTAACGTGTGCTACGTGGAGATTTCCCGTGAGACGTAATGATATAAACAAACAGAGGTGTTGTTTTCACCTCTTTCCTAAAGCTTGTTGTCACGTTCGGCCAGATTCGATGGCGAATCGATGAAGCGAGCGAGTAAACGTTTTCAACTAGTAAACTTGCTGCCTGCCTCTTCACTTGTCATTGTGGGACATGTGACCTTCAGTAGGAGAAAAATCTATCAAAGCGAGACTGGTAACGGCAATATTTCTCCATAGGTACGTTTATTTTAGCCATTAGCCTTTATGCACAGTTTGTCCTTAAGGGCTTCTGTCGCCCAGTAGCTTTGCTGTGTGTGTTTACAAAATGTGTTGCGGTTGCTGTCGCCCTCTAGTGGTCAGAAAAAAATTGCTTAGTGTAGCTTTAAAGTTGAAACTGATTATAGAAATCTCATTATGCACTTACTAAATTTATCCTATTAAAACAATACTGCATTGAAACGTCCCGTATCTATCATGAGAGAGTCATTCATTCCTATGCAATCCTCAAGGTTTTTCCAAATCTGATCACATGATCACGAATATTGAGGCTTATTTTACGATTAGGCCTGTGCCGATATGAAAATGTCATAGTACAATTATCTTGATCAAAATTACCTCGATACATGATATTGCCTTGATAATTATTAAAAAGATGAACACTATATAAACGGTACTGTATTACGCTTCAATTATGTAAACTAATTTATCATATCGATCACAAGACATTTGACTTTTTTCTTAGAAAACAAAATTACAAAATGCTGGTTTAGCTTATAGAAACTGTCAGGATAGTTTTAAACAACACAAACAAAAATCAAAATAACGGCATCTAAAACAAAGTCAAATGCGTCACTTTAACTCAGTCAGCAACATGAATAAAACATTCATTAGAGTGGAAAATAAAACATTGATGACAGACGAGAGCCGCGGTTATTGCGGTGGTCACGATAATAAATATTAGTGGCATAGTGTCATAACCGTGATTGTACTTTACCGCGATATATAGTAATACGAGATATTGTCCCATCCCTATGTACAGTATGGATCCGAGTACCAGAGGTGGGGGACTCGAGTCACATGACTTGACTCGAGTCAGATTCGAGTCGCAAATTTGAGGACTTGAGACTTGCTTGACTAACATTGATAAAAGACTCGACTTGACTTTGACTTGGTATTCATGACTTGAGACTTGACTTAGACTCGAGACAGATGACTCGATGACTTTCTAGATATTGATATTGAGAAGGTACTATTACCTGGCTGAAGGGGAGCCAGGGCAGGAGGCTT